>NC_091207.1:32476358-32776358 GCF_040958095.1 Procambarus clarkii
ATAAATGGAACAAACACATCCTTCATGGCACCCTGCTGGCCGGCCGCCAGGATGATAGGTAAGCTGGCCGGCCGGCAGGATATGGCAGGCAGGATGGCAGGTAAGCTGGTAGGATAGCAAGCTGGTTTGCAGGGTGGCAGGCAGGCTAGTTAGCATGCAGGCTAGCAGACAGGTTGAGAGAGCTGAGAGGTGGGCAGAGGGGAGGCCGCCATGTGGTTAAGAGGGTCAGTAACCACAAGGGGGCGCCCTAGTTGTGCTCCAGCCTTGAATATACAAGAGAGGAACTGTTGAACAACGCAGATTGGGCACTATAAGTGATATGTCTCAGGAGCACTTTGGGACCCTGAAGATGGGTTGTGTGGGGGTGTTATAGTTACGAGTTAGGTTAAAGAAAATTGAGTTATGTTAATAATGGTATGGATATAGTGTATAATATCATTTTCCTAAGTATATGATGTAATATGTAGTTTTCATGGGATTAGGTTAACGTTGGTTGGGTTGAACTGATGTAGTGAAAATATCCAATAACAAGAAATTTCTAAGAATATAGTTGCAAATAAATTAACTTTGACCCCCAGGTATTAGAGGTTAGGTTGAGGTGGGTTGGGTGAATTGATGTAAGACCAATGTCCAAAAAACAACCATTGCTAAGAATAAAATGCAATACTGAACCAAGATCTTGATATCGGAGGTTAGGTCCAAGGTGGTAAAGTTGAAGCCCTTAAAAAATAACAACAGTATCCACTCGAATATAATGCAAGAGGGTTAGGTCCCGGTGGTTGGGTTGATGCATAAACAAACACTCACAATAAACATGTATCTACTAATATAATCCAACAGATCTCTTGTCAAGAAGGATGATGTTTAAAAAGTTCAAATGCTGATGTTTGATCCCAAATTTGATGTAGGTTAATGGTAATTGGCTAGAACAAGCCACAGGTCATCGTGACACAATCCATAACTACAACAAAGGTGCAAGCTGAAGCATCTGTCCTAGACTGTACTCATTACTCCTTGCAGTCAAAATTATTCAACGTTACACAAATTGTGATTCATTACCGAGTTCTTGGAAAAGGGTATACAAAATATTCACCATCTAGGAACCCTTATCTATTGGGTAAGACAAGGCCAAAAAGGGAAGCTTACGTGAAAGATTAACCTCTATCTCATAAGTTGACACAACATCTACGTCTATGGATAGACCAAAATAATAACAGTAACCTGCATGGTGGAAATAGTCTTAAACACACAGCTATTAATCTAGATACAGTACATTCATACCTGAGGGTTACTAAAACAAGTGGCCTCGACGAGGACAGGAAGCCGGCGACTTTTCGAGGGCCCCCAATTGGCCTTGATAATCTTTTCCAGTTGAAAAATACAATTTAACAGTCTTTTGGTATTTACCGAGAAGGCGGGTAGGCAGTTCCATGGGTTTATAACTCTACTGGAGAAAAAGCATCTCCTGTTCTCAGTGTTTCGTTGTGGCTCAGTCCTACATCCATGGCACCAAACACTGAAGCACTGGATTACCAGATCTATCTATCTTGCCAGATTTATCGGTCTGTACTACAACGAGTACATCTGACTGTAAACCTGTGCCATAATCAGACCCGTTTATCTAGAGGTAACACCTGATATGACTGCTTAATCATTTATCCAGGTTTTCCATAGATTTGCTGGGAAAGTATGTCTTCAGGAAATCTGTTCCGTTTTGTTGTCTGTTCTGCAATGCAACATGCCAGCAGATGAAGCTTTATCCCTCCTGGAGCTACATGACACGATGTTTTTTTTAACACCATACAGAGGCCGCGGAGATACTCCAGAGAGAACAATCAACTATTGACTTACCTGTTGGATGATCTTACTCAACATGAGCCACTAAGCACTGTCCATTTAATGTGAGGTGAATGTCTGAGTTCTGTACCCTCCTCAATTAGCTCCCTTATGGATGAGTCTGAGTGAGTTGGGTCAGTGGTATTAGCATCTTTCCACCATAATCCATAAGTGGAATTATGTATGGACAAAATAGTATCTAACTTTTATGAATAAATATTGCTCATAACACAGTTAATCTCCCACCTGGAGACACTGTCTTGGTTGACAGTGACAGTCCGAAAGCCAACTGGCCATAGTAAAACTGGTCTCTTTCCAAGCAGATACCCGAGGGGGTTGATAATAATTAATTTCCATCTGTCTAAAGGAACTACATCCCTGATAACATTGGACTAACTAATCCATTTGGAGTCCATGGGGTCGCTTGGATTCTAGGAGGCCCCAGCATCACCAAACTTTACAAACCCATGGACACCAGACAGGAACATTGTACTTGTACTATCAACCCGATGGGGAATAATTACAACAATATTGATTAGCGTCAGTCCTATATAATGGAAAATGCCCCAAATTTCTCCCACTGGAATATGTGGAAACTTTCCTCCATGTTAATAATAAATAAAAGTGGCTACTTGCTAAATTCTACATTCCATATCATAAATCTTCTGTCTACACTGCTGAGGTCATGTAGGCTTCTGCTGCCTACACTGCTGAAGTCACGTACACCTCTGATGCCTACACCACAGAAGTCACATAGGCCAGATCACATGTGACCTACTAGCCAGAACAGATCTCAAAGTCAGCAAAATATAACGTATTGAGACATCATTTCTCCTTCTTAGTTAAGAATTTAATTATAGCAAAATTATACTTATTCATCGTTATATCACTATTATTTTAATCCTACAAACTATTTTTATCTCAGAATAATAGTTTACCACTGTAAGAAATAGTCTGATATTCATCCTTCAGTAACCTCATCGAGGAGGAGGGAAGAGAGACAGAAGACCCCCAGCCTCACTCACTCACTGACTCTCTCAGTGAAGACTTTCTGCTGAGTGTTCATGTATCGTGTTACAGACTATGATATCAGCTTTAACCACCACAGAAACAATATAAATCTGTATAACATACACATATCTATGTGTAGAACATTATCTAGGCAGTACAAGTGTCTAAGACGTTCACTCGTTTCTAACGCCTAAGCGACTACAGAAGAAGCGACTACAGAACCCATCACCTTCATTTGGGCTACTACCAGCACCCATCACCTCCATTTGTGCTGCATTTTCAACAATGTTCCCCCCTCTTTTACCTCTATTTTTATTTGTACTCAACGCATTTTTTTCTTTTTACCCATTAGTTTTAAGCTTTAGTCATTAGTGTTTTTTCCTGCCCGCAACGCTTTGCGTAATTAGTGGCTTTAGGCATTGTATGTACTAGCTCTATCTATAAAGCCAACAAACTTTGTAAAATCTCTTTATGTATGTACCTTTACCTAAATAAAAATTATTATTATTATTATATTATAAGGTAAACATACACAACGCCACGACAGTGTACCTGTGTACCCAGAACACAGTGTGCCTGTGTACCTGTGTTCTGGGTGTGTACCCAGAACTCACACCACTGTGTTATCAAGAACAATCCCTGCAAAACACATCTGAATCTGCACTTCAAAATATCATTCCACAATCACGCCAGGAGTAATAACCAAAGTAGACTCAGGGCCCCCTGTCGTCAGTTAAAGGTAAGTTTAATGTGCACTATTGTCTTGATTGGCCAATTATATCTTATCGGATCATTAACAATTATTTTATTCACAGCTGAAAGGTCGTTAAAATGTAGGTAAAGCCCCAATTAAGGAATAAGAGACTATTAACTTATAGTTATATTAATAAATAAATCATATACCAATAATCAATAAAATTTCTTGCATAGTTATCATTCATGTAACAATATTTACTCTAAGATAACTAATTCATCTTCAGGAATATCAGGCTAATAATGCTAATGATATATAACTAGTAATTATTATTGTTGCAGTTAATTCATCGCTACCAGAGCTTCCACTGTCACTCGTATTGCCCCTGTTATCACAACCAGAGTTATGATTGTTAATGGTACTACCCCATCCATCACTACCACTCTCACTAGTACTACCCCCACCATCACTACCAGAGCTACCACTGTCAATGATACTATCCCTACAATCACAACCACTTTCAATGTTACTACACCTACCATTACTACCACTGTCACTGATAATAGCCCAACCATTACTTTCAGAGGTACCACTGGCATTGATATTATCCATTCCATCAATAACAGAGCATCCACAGTCACTGGTACTACAAATACCATCACAAACAAAGCTACCACGGGCATTGATACTTCCCGTAGCCTTACTACCAGAGCTACCACTATCACTGGTACTACTTCTACCCTCATTACCAGAACTACCATTGTCACTGGTACTAGCACTGCCATTGGGGAGCCGGTCGGCCGAGCAGACAGCACACTGGACTTGTGATCCTGTGGTCCCGGTTTCCATCCCGGGCGCCGGCGAGAAACAATGAGCAGAGTTTCTTTCACCCTATGCCCCTGTTACCTAGCAGTAAAATAGGTACCTGGATCAGGTACAGTCAGCTGTCACGGGCTGCTTCCTGGGGCTGAAGGCCTGGTTGAGGACTGGGCCGCGGGGACACTAAAGCCCCGAAATCATCTCAAGATAACCTCACTACCAGAGCTACCATTGTCACTTGTACTAGCACTACCAGAGCTACCACTGACTTTGATACTACCCCTACCATCATTACCAGTGTTTCAAGTGTCACTGGTACTACCCCAGCCATCACTAAAAGAACTACCACTGGCACTGATACTACCACTACCATCACTTACACTTTCAGTGTTACTACCCCTACCATCACCACCAGAGCTACCACTGTAAGTGTTACTACCACCTGCACACATCACCTCCACCTTGGCCGCTACTAGTACCAATCACCTTCAATTGGCCCAGTACCAGCACCCATCACCTTTACTTGTGCACCTACCAACGCCCATCACCTCCACTTGAGCCACAACCAGAACCCATCACCTTCATTTGGGCTACTACCAGCACCCATCACCTCCATTTGTACCACTACCAGGACCTATCACCTCTACTTGTGCCATTACCAACACCCAACATCTCCAACTGAGCACCTACCAGCACCTATTACCTCTACTTGGGTCATACCAGCTCCCATTACCTTCAATTGACTCACTATCTGCACCCATCACCTCCACTTAAGCCACTACCAGCACCCATCACCTTCACTTTGGCTACTACCAGCACCCATCAGCTCCACTTGGGCCACTACCAGCACCCATCAGCTCCACTTGGGCCACTACCAGCACCCATCAGCTCCACTTGGGCCACTACCAGCACCCATCACCTCCACTTGGGCCACTACCAGCACCCATCACCTCCACTTGGGCCACTACCAGCACCCATCAGCTCCACTTGGGCCACTACCAGCACCCCATCAGCTCCACTTGGGCCGCTACCAAATATAAAAAATATCTTTACATAATACATTAGCAAAGGCCATTACTATATTTCACAGCAACTTAACAAATCTGTTAAATGAATAAGTGTCTGGTAATTACATGACAAGCATCTCCAATTTGTAATTTAGTTAACAATCTTTGTTTGGTAAACTTTCTAAACTGATAGGAGTGTTTGGAAATAGAAAATTATAATCGTCTTGCAAGTTATAATTTTTAATAGTTTCCCAACCCAACATTATTTAGAAGCGAAGATTTTCTGGACGTTTGTCCGCAGTCGTTTGAAATATATAACACTAACTAATTTTGTTCCAATAATGACTCCATTTTGTATGAAATTTTTAAGGAAAGTAATCTTGAAAACGAAGATTGCTTTTTATGACATAATTATTCCTCAGTGTTCACGATTGATTGTCTTGACTGGATTAGATACTGTTGAGTGTGGCCAGTAAATTGTGCAGTGACCGCTGGGGAAGCTTCCACATTGGTTATGGGGACGTAGTTTAACCTGACAGCTTTCTTGTTCCCAACAATCATGTAGTAATATATGAAATATTGATAATAATTGTTCTATTACAGACACAGTGTAACCACTAACTTTTCGTACTACTATCATGACTTCCAGAGCGTCCCTGTCACTTTTATTACCACTACAGTCACTACCAGAGCTACCACTGTCATTGGTACTACCCTAAACCATCCCTAGCAGAGCTACCACTGTCACCGGTACTACCCCTACAATCACTACCACTGTCTCTGGCACTACCAATACCATTACTATCAGAGCTACCACTGTCATTGTTACTACCCCTACCATCCCTACCACTTTCATTGGTACTATCCCATCCATCACTACCAGAGCTACCACTGGAACTGATACTTCCCCAACCATTACTACCAGAGATACCACTGACACTGGTACTACTCCAACAATAAATACCAGAGCTACCACTGTCACTGTTACTACCCCTACCATCACCTACCACTTTCATTGGTACTACCCCATCCATCACTACCAGAGCTACACTGTCACTGGTACTTCCCCCTACCATCAGAAGCAGAGCTACCACTGTCACTGGTACTTCTCATACTATCACTACCACTGTCAATGGTACTACCACTACCATTAATACCAGAGCTACCACTGTCATTGTTGCTACTCGTACCATCACTACAAGAGCTTCCATTGTCACTGTTACTGCCCACAATTATTACTACCAGAGATACCCTTCCCATTGGTACTATGACAACCATAACTACCAGAGCTACCTCTGTCACTGATACTACACCACAAATCACTAACAGATCTATCACTGCCACTGATACTACCCCTACCATCCCTACCACTGTCACTGGTAATACCCCAATCATGACTACCAGAGCTAACACTGGCACTGATACCACCCAACCATCGCTACCAGAGCTACTACTGTCAGTGTTACTACTATTTGCACCCATCACTTATACTTGGTTCACTATCAGCACCTATCACCTCCAACTGAGCCTCTATATGCACCACTCACCTCCACTTGAGCTTCTACCTTAACCCATTACCTTCACTTAGGCCACTATCAGAATCCATCACCTCATCTTCGGCCATTACCAGCACCCATCACCTTCCCTTTGGCCACTATCAGAACCTATCATCTCAACTTGGGCCAATGGGATTATGTTGTAAGTGCAGTGCCTCAAGGCTCTGTCCTGGGACCTCATGTTTTTATAATATATTTAAATGATTTAGATTCAGGTTTGAGTAGCAACATTTGCAAATTTGCCGATGATACAAAAATCGGTAGGAAAATTAACACGGAAGAAGATTCACTATCACTTTAAGTTGATCAAAATAGGGTTTTGAAATGGTCAAACGATTGGCAGATGCACTTTAATGCTGATAAATGTAAAGTTTTGAGGATAGGTAATGATGATAGAGTTACAAGATACGAGCTAGATGGTGTTGAGATTGTGAAGTCGGATTGCGAAAGGGATCTGGGAGTTATGATTAGTAAGAATTGAAAAGCAAAGAATCAATGAATGAATGTTCGTAATAAGGCAAATAGGACACTGGGATTTATTAATCGAAGCGTTAGTAACAAGACACCTGGTGTTGTTCTTCAGCTATATCTAACTCTGGTTAGGCTCCATTTAGATTATGCAGTTCAGTTTTGGTTGCCGTGCTATAGAATGGATATAAATTCACTTAAACGTGTTCAGCGTAGGATGACTAAGTTAATTCCCCAAATTAGAAATCTTTCATATGAAGAAAGATTAACAAAGCTTTTATTGCATTCACTGGAAAGGCGAAGAGTTAGGGGTGACATGATGGAGGTTTACAAGTGGGTGAATGGACATAACAAAGGGGATATTAATTGGGAATTAAAAGTATTAAAACAAAACAGAACACAAAACAATGGGTATAAATTTAATAAGTTTAGATTTAGGAAATACTTGGGTAAACATTATTTCGGTAACAGGGTTGTTGATTTGTTTAACTAATTACCGCGTAACGTGGTGGAGGTGGGGTCCCTCGATTGTTTCAAGTGTGGGTTTGACATGTATATGAGTGGGATTGGGTGGTTATAATTAGGAGCTGCCTCGTATGGGCCAATAGGCCTTCGGCAGTTACCTTTGTTCTTATGTTCTTATGTAATACCAGCACCCATCACCTCCACTTGAGCCACTGCCAGCACCCATCACCTCCACTTGCAACCCGTTCTCGCAAATTCGGATAGTCAATATTGACTTATTAACTACGTGCATAGGTGACATACTAAACATAATAGATACCCTTAAAAAGCTTCATAGAAAACACCGACCTTACCTAACCTTGTTAGTATCTTAAGATAAGCATCTTATTGCTTCGTAATTACAATTATTACTTAACCTATACCTATAATAGGTTAAGTAACAATTGTAATTACGAAGCTATAAGATGCTTATCTTAAGATACTAACAAGGTTAGGTAAGGTCGGTGTTTTCTATGAAGCTTTTTACGGGTATCTATTATGTTTAGTATGTCACCTATGCAACTATTTAATAAGTCAATATTGACTTTACGAATTTGCGAGAACGGGTTGCCACTTGGGCCACTACCAGTACCCCATTACCTCAACTTGGGCCACTACCAGCACCTATTACCTCCACCTGGGTCACTACCAGCACCCATCACCTCCACCTGAGCCACTACCAGCACCCATCATCTCCACTTGGGTCATTACCAGCACCCATCACCTCCACTTGGGTCACTTCCAGCACCTATTACCTCCAACTGAGCTACTACCAGCATACATTTTCTCAACTTGGGCCACTGCCAGCACCCATCACCTTCACTTGGGCCACTACCAGCACCAATTACCTCCAATTAGGCCACTACCAACACTTGGGCCACTACCAGCACCAATTACCTCCAATTAGGCCACTACCAACACTTGGGACACTACTAGCACCCACCACCTCCACTTGTGGCCACCAACCTGTGAGATTTATATTTATTTAATTTATATGAATTTATAAAGAATTTATATTTATGTTAATTTATATATTTCGATAGCAATTTGTATGATGTTCAGTGGACTGTATTTCTGCAATTCTCACAAATCGATCCTTACACATTAGGGGGGGGGGGTTAATATTAAATTTATATATGTGCAGCCAATCAAACTTCAGTATTAAACTACATATATTAGTATATAAATTGAGGAGGTGCCTTATCTTATTGTACAGCAGGTCTAGTCCACCAGGTATAACTAGAATGAAGACACCAAATTATCCTCGTGAGGGGCTAGCTTCCATCACTCAAGTAACTGATGTATCAAGATTAATTCTTGCATCCTCTTCTTGTTCCTGTCAAAGGGCACTAGTTGTAAAGCCGGAATCCTAATATATGACAGCTATATCAGAGAAAACACTATATTATTAGATAAGGACCAAGGCTTAATTACCTGTGTTGGGTCGATCATTCGTGTTCTAACCAGAAATATTCCTATCTAACATAACATTATTGGCCAATAAGGACTTAGATAAGATTTCGGAAAGAAACTTGTGTAACGTACGTTTATGTTACGTTGATTAGATACACAGTGTTTAGTGAGTTTCATATTTATTTAGTAGTCCTGGATACAGCAGTGTCGTAGACGTTGAGACGAAGCCTGGAGCAGAGCTGAGTGAGGCCGGAGTCGTGGAGCTCTATGTGGGAGAGCGTTGTAGCTGGATGAGGTCGTAGTCTGCTGCCTGTTCTGTGTCGAAGCTGTAGCGTCTTGGGTCGATTAGAACTGCCTACACCGAGTACTACATTCTTGACTGGAGATTGTACTGTTTTCTATTCGATTGATTGATTGATGAAGATTAAGCCACCCAAAAGGTGGCACGGGCATGAATAGCCCGTAAGTGGTGGCCCTTTTGAGCCATCACCAGTATCAATAGATGATACTGGAGATCTGTGGAGGTGCGACTGCACCCTGCGTGCCGGGAGATGTCTCCTGTGGACCAAATGATGATTGATTGATAAAGATTAAGCCACCCAAAAGGTGGCACGGGCATGAATAGCCCGTAAGTGGTGGCCCTTTTGAGCCATTACCAGTATCAAGAGCTGATACTGGAGATCTGTGGAGGTGCGACTGCACCCTGCGTGACGGAAGATGTCTCCCTTATGAATGTGTTAAGATGAAGATAAAGCCACCCAAAAGGTGGCAAGGGCATAAATAGCTCGTAAGTGGTGGCCCTTTTGAGCCATTTCCAGTATCAATAGATGATACTGGAGATCTGTGGAGGTGCGGCTGCACCCTGCGTGACGGAGATGTCTCCCGTGTTTTCTATTCGATTGGTTGATTGATAAAGATTAAGCCACCCAAGAGGTGGCACGGGCATGAATAGCCCGTAACTTTTCTATTCATCAAATCGTTGCTTATATAGTGATTGCACCTCAGCTTCCTCCAACAAGGTGAGAAGAGCATTACCTGTAATTGGGGAAAGGATTGTAGCTTCTGTAATTAGTTTTGCTATTACGATAATGAGATAATGGAGCGAGTATAAGATTAACCCGTTACACTTCCCTGGTGGTTGTTGACAGCGTGTTGATGATGGTAGAGCACTAATTTGACCTCCATAACACTTCGTTCAAGAGAATTATAGGAGCGGAATTTGCTCCAACGACTCTGGTCTTAACAATGGCTGACCTTCACCACTACTGACGCTACTGGCTCACTTTGTCCAGATGTCAGTAATAGAAGGGTCATATTTACTTTATTTTGATACTAATAATTAAGTTAATTCAAATGAGAGGTTTTTATGGTGTAATAAGTCCAAAGACTAATGTATTTAAGAATAATTCCCAACAGAATAAGTAAGTAATTATCAAAATAAGGCACCAAACCGGTGCCTTTGGCAATGATATCCCGTTTTCTATTGACGGAAAATTCCACTACGAGCTACATTTTCTATAGGTTAACTTGTGTATACAACAGCAGCAATATTATCTGCATATTGCTCGTAATATTATTAAATGGTGTCTGGTTTTCCGACACCACTTGTGTCACTACCAACACCCATCCCTCTAATTGAGCTACTACCAGCACCCGTTACCTCCACTTGGGCCACTACCAGCACCCATCACCTTCCCTTGGGCCACTACCAGCACCATCCACCTCCAATTGGGCCCAACCAACACCCCATCACCAACACCTGGTACACTACTGTCAACCACTACCTTCACTTGGGCCATTTCCAGCACCCATTACCTCCACTTGGGTCATTACTAGCACCCATCAACTCCACCTGGGCCACTACCAGCAACCCGAATCATCGAATTGGGCCACTACCAGTTATAAAATAAATAGTTTTATATTATAAACAGGTTTACGAAATACATTATTACAGGTCAGTATTAAATTTAACAAAAAATTAACAAATCTCTTAATAAGTGTATAAGTGTCTGGTAATTACATCACAATCGTCTCTTATTAGTATTTCAGTTAAAAATCTTAGTTTGTAAAACTTTGTAAAATGGTAAGTGTCTGGAAAGTGAAAATAATAATCGTCATACAAGATGTAGTTTTTAATAGTATCCCAACACAGTATTATTTAGCGGCGATATAGTTCTGGATGTGTGTCCGCAGTCGGTTGGAATATGAACAATTAGGTAATGCTACCATTAATATTACGGGCTAACCATAGCCCGTCCTTCTAGTAACTTTTTGTTCCAAGTAGCGAATCTTAAACAACAAACACCATTACTACGGGCTTATCATAGCCCGTGCTCCCTGGAACTTTTTGTTCCAGGTAGCGAATCTTAAACAACAACAGCCACCATTAGTTCATAAAAATAAGTAAAAAATAATTCTATCAAACAATCTAGAATGTGGTGGAGTAATCGAGTGGAAGCTTCCATATTGGTTATTGGGCCGGGGATTAACCTGACCGCTTTCCTCTACCTAACAATCGTGTAGTAGTATATGAAGTGTTGTTAATGCTAATATTTATTATTATATCACAGACACATTGTAACCACTCACTCTTGATACTAATATCATGACTACCAGAGCGGCCCTGTCACTTTTGTTATTACTACCAGAGCTACCATTGTCACTGTTACTACCCCAACCATCATTACCAGAGCTACCACTGACACTGGTACTACCCCAACAATCACTACCACTTTTACTACACCTACCCCAAATCATCTCTAGCAGAGCTACCACTGTCACCGTTACTTCCCCAACCATCACTACCAATGTCATTGGTACTACCCCTACCATAACATAATAATAATAATAATTTTTATTTA
This sequence comes from Procambarus clarkii, assembly GCF_040958095.1. NCBI lineage: Eukaryota > Metazoa > Arthropoda > Malacostraca > Decapoda > Cambaridae > Procambarus > Procambarus clarkii. Next base: position 32,488,528 of record NC_091207.1, read on the forward strand.
GGCAAAGGTACATACATAAAGAGATTTTATGCGCATAACGCATAACTACATGCGCTAGCACTGTCTACCCCTAGTACTGCCCCTACACTCACTACTAGAACTTCCACTGTTACTACCCCTGATATCATTATCAGAGCTACCACTATTACTGTTACTACCCCAACCATCATTACCAGAGCTACCACTGTTACTGTTACTACCCCAAGTATCATTACCAGAGCTACCACTTTCAATGCTACTACCCCTACCATCCCTACCACTGTCACTGTTAATACCCTAATCATGACTACCAGAGCTAACACTGGCACTGATACCACCCCAACCATCGCTACCTGAGCTACTACTGTCACCGGTACTACTACCTGCACCCATCACCTACACTTGAGCCTCTACCTCAACCTATTACCTTCTTTTAGGCCAATATCAGAACCCATCACCTCCACTTGGGCCGCTACCTGCACCCATCACCTCGACCTCGGCCACAAAAAGCACCCTTCACTTCTTTGGCCACTTCCAGGACCCATCACCTTCCCTTAGGCCACTACCAGCACTCATCACCTCACCTTGGTCCAATACCAGCACCCTTCACCTCCATTAGACACACTACTACCACCTATCACCTACACTTGGAACACTACCAGCAGACATCACCTACATTTAGGACACTAGCAGCACCCATCACCGCCACTTTGGTCACTACCACTACCCATCACCTCCACTTGGTCCAATACCAGCACCCTTCAGCTCCATTAGACACACTACTACAACCTATTACCTCCACTTGGGCCACTACCAGCACCAATCAACTCCACGTGGGTCACTGCCACCATCCATCACCTCCACCTGGGCCTCTACCAGCAACCATCACTTCCACCTGGGCCATATCCAGCACCCATCACCTCCACCTGGGCCTCAACCAGCAACCATCACCTCCACATGGGCCATATCCAGCACCCATCACCTCCACCTGGGCCTCAACCAGCAACCATCACCTCCACTTGGGCCTCTACCAGCAACCATCACCTCCACCTGGGCCATATCCAGCACACATTACCTCCACTTGGGCCACTACTAGCGCCCATCACCACCTCTCTGGCCACTTCCAGCACCTATCACCTCCACCTGGGCCACTACCAGCAACCATCTCCTAGAATTGGGCCACTACCAGTTATAAAGTAAATAGTTTTATATTACAAATAGTTTTACGTAATACATTATTATATTTCACAGCAAATTAACAAATCTCTTAAGTATATAAGTGGCTGGTAATTACATGACAATTCTCTCTAATTAGTAATTCAGTTAAAAATCTTAATTTGTTAAACTTTGTAAAACGGTAAAAGTGTCTGGAAATTGTAAATAATAATTGTCATACAAGTTGTAGGTTTTAATAATATCCCAACGCAGTATTACTTAGCGGCGAAGTCATTCTGGATTTATGTCCGCAGTCGCTTGGTATAAGAAATATTAAGTATTGCTATCATAGAACATTTTTTGTCAGCAATGTTGCAGGAGGACGCACTCGTCTCGCTCGCAGTGCGACCTAGGCGGCCCTCTGATTGAGTGCTACGCGTGTCTACTCTATCAACATTCCTGATACCCTCTGTGGGAACCGACTCGTGAGATTTATGTATGTTTAATTTATATGAATTTATATTTAATTAAGTTAATTTATATATTTCGATAGCAGTTTGTATGATGTTTAACGGACTGTATTTCTGCAATATTCTCACAAATCGATTCTTACACATTAGGGGGGTTTATATTAAATTTATAAATTTATAAGTTAATTCAAATGAGATGTTTTTATGATGTTATAAGTCCAAAGACTACTGTATTAACAATAATTCCCAACAGAAGAGCTGGTGAATTTATAGTACTATATGACAATGATATCTCGTTTTCTATTGACAGAAAATTCCACTATGCCACGTCTTCTACGAGAGAATTTATATATAAATACAACAGCAGCAATATTATCTGCTTATTGTGTTTAATGTTAGTAAATGGTGTCGGGTTTTCCGACATAATTCCCCAGGGGCTGCTCACGGGTCAAAGTCCTATTTAGAACAGACGAACACCGATACTCCTCCTTCGAATTATTAGACTAAGTTGATGTTAGTAGTTAGTAATCACACATTTGTGCATCAGTTCGTACAGGACGCATGTCCCGTACTTGAGTTGCAGGGGTTAGAAGTTTAATGCGATTTCATTTCCCTGTTATCTCTTGAGAGGCTAAAATTATAGCCTAATTACATTTTATTTAATCCAGAGGACTGAATGTGATCAAGTACTACAGCCAAGTATGATTCAACGACTACATTGAGATTAGTGACGTTAGTTATAGTAACTTGAAGCTAGTTTAGGTAACTGTTCACTGGTATATACACTGAGGCCCATGGAATTCATCTTGATTAAATAATAAATGTATCAAAATCAGTCGTCAGATTAATTAGGGTTTAATTTAGTTAGTTGATTCAGAGGATTGGATAGTCCATCATTGAAGTCAAGTATGGTTCTGAGACTGAAGTGGGTTCAGTGATATTGGTCACAGTGACTTGTAGCTGTTTAGGCTATTGTTCACTGATTTGCCCCTGAAGCCTCATGAACTCATCTTCAGCTTTAAATGATGATATTAAGATCAACCTCTGTTGCTATAGTCAGCTGTAATCTCCTTACTATAATGCTACTGGAGATATATAATCAGCTGATAAATTTAGATTTCTACTGGTATTGTTTATCTGCATGTATAGGTCTCCTCAGGCTTAATACTGGGCCTGAGAGTAATTTATCTCCTGCAGAATTTAACAAGGTTATGCATTGATATTTAGTAGGGCTACCGATGAATCGATGGTAGTAGTCTGTACCTACAAGGATACCGAAGTCAGTGCGGTGATCAGACTTAATATTATCTGCCAATTTTATTCCTCTATTTCTCAGGAATTTGGCGGTTGCTCTGAGACCTTGTACTTGTAGGTCTGCTGGAATTTTGTCCACCACAATGGCTTGTATTTGACAGACGTAACTCCCTAAACGTACTGATGGTTGTACCACTTTGTAGACTTGAGGTCCTGTATCTGTTAGAAACCCTGAGATATTGATTGTCGTCTGGGCTACAGGCCTTAATTGTTTATTCAGGTAAAGTACATGTAAAGTACATACATACAAGGTGTGATACAAATATTGATGAATTTATAGATAGAGCTAGTACATACAATGCTTAAAGCCACTATTACGCAAAACATTTCTGCCAGGAAAAACACTAAAGACTAAAACTTAATACTAATTGAGATTAAAGTATAAAATGTGTTGAGAAAATAAAAAAATAAGGAAGGGGGAACAAGGCAGAAAAACAACAAAAAATACAATTTGGTCGACAAACAGCATTGTTTAAAAATAACAGACATGGGTTGACATTATAGGGGTAAGGGAGGTTAGAGGGAGTTAATTAGGTAGTGCTTAGTTTTTATCTTAAACTGGTTGAGAAAGATACAGTCTTTAACATGATTGGGAAGGTCATTCCACATTCTGGGTCCCTTGATTTGTAGATATATATATATATATATATATATATATATATATATATATATATATATATATATATATATATATATATATATATATATATATATATATATATCTTAGTATATTTTGGTAGAAGTCTTTCCTGTAGACATATTTTATTAAATATGACCGAAAAAGTAAGATTAATAGTTCTAACACGAATTTTCTCAATATTTCTTATATTTCTTTTCACTGTTGATGGCAATTGAAAAATCAATTCCCCAAAATTCATTTTTATTTCTAGTCTGACGCAACACTTGAACGCTTTTCGTAATAACTCATTACATTTTCAGCGACTTTTAGTTTACACACACAAAACTATACCCAGCAAACACTATACAGAGTTCTTACTATGTTATGATTTAAACAGCTTTTATTTTATTTTATACCCGCATTTTGAGTGAGGTGATATGTTACAACAGTTTTGGATGAGGTGAACAAAACTTTCAACACAAGACAGAACACGAAACAATGGGTATTAATTGGGTAAATTGAAGGTAAGAATGGAAGTAACTGCAGAGGGCCTATTGGCCCATATTTCTTGATGCTTCTATATTGGAGCGGAGTCTTGAAGTGGGTAGAATATAGTTGTGCATTAATTGGCTGTTTATTGCTGGTGTTGAATTCTTGATGTGTAGTGCCTCGCAGATGTCAAGCCGCCTGCTATCCCTGTATCTATCGATGATCTCTGTGTTGTTTGCTAAGATTTCCCTGGTGATGGTCTGGTTGTGGGAAGAGATTATATGTTCCTTAATGGAGCCCTGTTGCTTATGCATCGTTAATCGCCTGGAAAGAGATGTTGTTGTCTTGCCTATATACTGAGTTCTTTGAGGCTTACAGTCCCCAAGTGGGCATTTGAAGGCATAGACGACGTTGATCTCCTTTAAAGCGGTCTACTTTGTGGCTGGAGAGTTTCTCATGAGTAGGCTGGCCGTTTTTTTGGTTTTATAGTAAATCGTCAGTTGTATCTTCTGATTTTTGTCTGTAGGGATAACGTTTCTATTAACAATATCTTTCAGGACCCTTTCCTCTGTTTTATGAGCTGTGGAAAAGAAGTTCCTGTAAAATAGTCTAATAGGGGGTATAGGTGTTGTGTTAGTTGTCTCTTCAGAGGTTGCATGGCGTTTCACCTTCCTTCTTATGATGTCTTCAATGAAACCATTAGCGAAGCCGTTGTTGACTAGGACCTGCCTTACCCTACAGACTTCTTCATCAACTTGCTTCCATCCTGAGCTGTGGCTGAGAGCACGGTCGACATAAGCGTTAACAACACTCCTCTTGTACCTGTCTGGGCAGTCACTGTTGGCATTTAGGCACATTCCTATGTTTGTTTCCTTAGTGTAGAATAAACTAAGGAAACAAACACTACACTAAGGAAATAAACACTACACACTACATCTACACTAAGGAAATAAACAACCCATGGGAATGGACCTTGGCCCTCTTATAGTATGGATGGTAATTTGTGCAGTAGGCAAAGTCGTATTACCTTTTGAATTTGCCGATTGGACACAAATTGTTTGTTGCACCTTGCAGCAGGGATGCCAGATTGGGTTACTTGTAGCCCAATTGGGTTACCAATTTGGATAATTGTATTCAATTAAGAAGCCAGCTATGTATGTCGCTACTTACTACTTTTTCGGTGTCTGTTAAAATAAGTTGGGCGGTTTATTCTGAAAAGTGAATCAATCGAAAAAAAAAATATTTGGCTACTTTTATTGTAAAGTTTGTTACATTTAGTTCTTCAGGTCACGACTTTTGGCAACTCAAATCTAGCACCCCTGCCTTGCAGTACTGTACTGTGGTGGGAATGCTATCTTCCACCTTAGGTCTGGAATACGTTAATTTCGTATGTTTGCACAGTACTCACATAGTTGTACTCACATAGTTGTGTTTGCGGGGGTTGAGCTCTGGCTCTTTGGTCCTGCCTCTCAACTGTCAATCAACTGGTGTACAGATTCCTGAGCCTATTGGGCTCTATCATATCTACATTTGAAACTGTGTATGGAGTCAGCCTCTACTACAACACTACTTAATGCATTCCATTTGTTAACTACCCTGACACTGAAAAAATTCTTTCCAACGTCTCTGTGGCTCATCTGGGTACAAAGTTTCCACCTGTGTCTCCTTGTTCTTGTTCCACCCGCGCTAAAGAGTTTGTCTTTGTCCACCCTGTCAATTCCCCTGAGAATTTTGTAGGTGGCTATTATGTCTCCACTTACTCTTCTGTTTTCCAGGGTTGTGAGGTTCAGCTCCCTTAGCCTTTCCTCGTAACTCATTCCTCTCAGTTCCGGGACCAGTCTGGTGGCATACCTCTGAATCCTCTCTAACTTCGTCTTGTGTTTAACTAGGTATGGACTCTAGGCTGAAGCTGCATACTCCAGGGATGGTCTTATATAAGTGGTATACAGGATCCTGAACGATTCCTTACACAAATTTCTAAAGGCAGTTCTTATATTGGCCAGTCTAGCATATACTGCTGATGATATCCTTTTGATGTGGGCCTCTGGGGACAGGTTCGGTGTGATATCGACCCCCAGATCTTTCTCTCTATTTGACTCTTGCTTGGATTTCACCTCCAAGATGGTACCTTGTGTTCAGCCTTCTGCTCCCTTCGCCTAATTTCTTTTCTTTACACTTTCCTGAATTGAACTTTAGCAGCCATTTTCTAGACCATTCCTCCAGTTTGTCCAGGTCGTCCTGTAGTCTCTGTCTATCTTCATCTGTTTTGATTCTTCTCATAATTTTTGCATCGTGAGCAAACATTGAGAGGAATGAGTCTATACCCTCTGGAAGGTCGTTTACATATACTAGAAACAGGATGGGTCCGTGTACAGAGCCCTGTGGGACTCCGCTGGTGGCATCTCGCCACTCTGATGCCTCCCCCCTCACCGTTACTCGCTGTTTCCTATTGCTTAGATACTCCCTTATCCACTGGAGCACCTTACCTTTTACTCCTGCCTGCTGTTCCAACTTTTGTAACAGTCTTTTGTGAGGTACTATGTCAAAGGCTTTCTGACAGTCCAAAAAAATGCAGTCTGCCCACCCTTCTCTTTCCTGCCTAATTTGTGTTGCTTGGTCATAGAATTCTATTAGGCCTGTGAGGCACGATTTACCATCTCTGAACCCATGCTGGTGGTGTGTTACAAAGCTGTTTCCCTCCAGATGCTCTACGAGCTTTTTCCTCACAATCTTCTCCATCACCTTGCATGGTATATAAGTTAGGGAAACTGGTCTGTAGTTCAGTGCCTTTTGCCTGTCACCCTTTTTGTAAATTGGGACTACATTAGCTGTCTTCCAGCTTTCTGGAAGGTCTCCCGTTTCCAATGACCTGTTATACACCATAGAGCACTAAGCACACTTAGTGCTTCTGCACCGTCTTTTCTCACTCTTTTTTTTTTTCTTCTTTTTTTCTTTCTTTTTTCTTTTTTTTCTTTCTGTTTCTTTTTTTCTTTTCTCGAATCTCACCGTGCACCGTCTTTTAGACGGTGCACGGTGAGATTCTATTAGGTCCAACAGCCTTTGACACATTCAGCTCCAACAGATTCCTTTTGACCTCATCACTGGTGAGGTAAATTTCCTCCAAGGTTGTTTGGTTTGCCTCCTCATTTAGTGCAGGGACCTCTCCTTGTTCTATTGTGAAGACTTCCTGGAAATCTCTTGTTGAGTTCTTCACACACCTCTCTATCGTTCTCTGTGTATCTCTTCTCCCCTTTTCTGTTTCATCACTTGTTCCTTCACTGCTGTTTTCCTCCTGATGTGGCTGTGGAGCAGTCTTAGCTTTACTCACAATGTCATTTTCATACTGCCTCTCTGCTTCTCTCCTCACTCTGATGTTCTCATTTCTGGCCCTCTGGTATCTCTCCCTGCTCTCTGGTGTTCTGTTGTTCCTGTAGTTTCGCCATGTTCTTCTACTCAATTGCTTCGCTGCTGCACATTCCTGGTTGAACCACGGATTCTTCTGTTGCTTTTCATTTTTCACTTTTTGGACTGGGATAAACCTGTCTGCAGCCTCCTGACACTTCTGAGTGACATAATCCATCATATCATGTACAATCTTTTCTATGAGTTCTGTTTCCCATGGTATTCCCATTAGGAAGTTCCTCATCTCGTCATATTTTCCTCTTCGGTAATTTAGTCTTTTTCCTTCTACTCCCATCCTTGGATAGGTTATCCCTACTTCTACCAGATACTGAAATATCAATACACTGTGGTCACTCATTCCTATGGGGGCTTCATATTTGACTTCCCTTATTTCTGAGCCATTTAAGGTGAAAATCAGGTCGAGTCTAGCTGGTTTGTCATTTCCTCTCATTCTTGTGGGCCCCTTGACATGTTGGCTCAGAAAGTTCCTTGTACTCTCTTCCAAAAGTTTAGATCTCCATGTGTCTTCACCTCCATGTGGGTCCCCATTCTCCCAGTCTATCTTTCCATGGTTGAAATCGCCCATAATTAAGAGTCTGGATCCATTCCTGGAAGCAACTGAAGCTGCTCTCTCTATTATGTTAATGGTAGCCATGTTGTTTCTGTCGAACTCTTGTCTAGGTCTTCTGTCATTTAATGGAGGGTTGTAAATGACTGCCACTATTATCATAGGTCCACCCATTGTCATAGTTCCTATTATGAATCCATCGCAGCCCGGAATTTCCATCTCTTCAAAGCTCCAGTCCTTCCTTATTAGCAGAGCCACTCCTCCTCCTCCTCCTCTCCCATCTCTCTCTTTCCTTACTATATAAATGTCCTTTGGAAACACAGCATTTGTTATGACTCCTGACAATTTTGTTTCTGTGAGTCCTATTACATCTGGGTTTTCTTCCTGCGCCCTTGCTGCCAGTTCAATTGCTTTGTTGGTAATCCCATCGATGTTTGAGTAAATTTCATTGAAGCTCACTTTCCTATGTCCATTTTCATCCACCCTCCCCACTAGTGCAGGAAGCTGTTCCATGGGGATTGCTGCTTGGGTAGGCTCATCCTCCTGTGGGGTAGTTACCAGAGGTTCTGAGGGAGGTGGGGGTGGGGGGGAAGGAGGGGCAGGGGAGGATGGCTTAGAACTGGGGTGGGGGATGGAGGACTTAGTTCGTGTCTGGGCCAGCTTGGGGCAGGAGGATGACCAGGGGGTGGGAGGGAAGGGGGTACTCGGAGTAGGGAGGGAGGGTGGAATGATGGATCTCCCCACCTATAGGGTGTTGAGTTGGGATGTTGCAGTCCCCTCTGGGGTTCCCGAGGTGCTGGGTTGGGGTTCCACACTCCCCCCTGGGATTACTGAGTTGGGGGTTGAGATTCCCTGGCTCCTTTCACTCTGCCTGCGCCTTTTCCTTGCATCTGCTGCCTGTATTACCTCTGTCCTGGTCATGTCCCTCTGAAGGAATACCTATCTGTAATTCGTTACATATTTCAGTTTGCTTTTTTTTGCTAGTATGTGCTCTTTGATGCACTCGTTTTTGAGCACTACCTTGATTAACCGGTCTTTGTCTTTGTTGTACTGGCCAATCCGGAAAAACTTTTCTATGTCTGTTTCAGCCCCTTCCTGACCTATCTCCTTTAGTATCCCTGCCACTGCAGCTTTGTCTTTAGACCTCCATTCTTTCCTTGTGGATCCCTCTTGTTCCTTAACACCAATCACTATTACAGCTCTTTTCCTTTCAAGTAACTGGCTCATGCATCTAGCTGCCTCCTATGAGGTTACTGCTTTCATTACAACTTCCTTGACTGTGGCCATTGCTCCTGGGCTCTTCAGCAAAGGTGGCACCCATTGTATGGGTCCCTGCCATTGCTACATCTCCTGGTACCTGGGGGTTGGTCCCCTGGGCCTCAGTCTGAGGAGATCCTTTTTTTAGGTTTGTTATCTCCTCTTGCGCTGCCTTTAGTTCATTCTGCAGTTTATTTATGAGTCCTCTCATGTCTTTCAGTTCCTCAGTGATTTCCCTCTATGGGCGAACAGTCATCTTCATGCATGATTCGTCCTGTTCCTCTCCTCCACCTGTGTTCTGTTTTCTTACCATCCTGCTTGATCCCTTTTCTTTTCCCTAGCGTTTGTTAGTCTACACTAAACCCAGTGTGTGTGTGTGTACTCACCTATTTGTGCTTGCAGGATCGAGCATTGACTCTTGGATTCCGCCTTTCCAGCTATCGGTTGTTTACAGCAATGACTCCTGTCCCATTTCCCTATCATACCTAATTTTAAAAGTATGAATTGAGTTTGCTTCCATAACCTGTTCCCCAAGTGCATTCCATTTTTCCACTACTCTCACGCTAAAAGAAAACTTCCTAACATCTCTGTGACTCATCTGAGTTTCCAGTTTCCATCCATGTCCCCTCGTTCTGTTATTATTCCGTGTGAACATTTCATCTATTTCCATTTTGTCAATTCCCCTGAGTATTTTATATGTTCCTATCATATCTCCTCTCTCACTTCTTTTCTCTAGTGTCGTAAGGTTCAGTTCCTTCAGACGCTCTTCATTTCCCATCCCTCGTAACTCTGGGACAAGCCTCGTCGCAAACCTCTGAACCTTCTCCAGTTTCCTTATGTGTTTCTTCAGGTGGGGGCTCCATGATGGCGCAGCATACTCTAAGACTGGTCTCGCATAGGCAGTGTAAAGCGCCCTAAAAGCCTCCTTACTTAGGTTTCTGAATGAAGTTCTAATTTTTGCTAGTGTAGAGTACGCTGCTGTCGTTATCTTATTTATATGTGCCTCAAGAGTTAGACTAGGTGTCACATCCACTCCCAGGTCTCTTTCTCGAATCGTTACAGGTAGGCAGTTCCCCTTCATTGTGTACTGTCCCTTTGGTCTCCTATCACCTGATCCCATTTCCATAACTTTACATTTACTGGTGTTGAACTCCAGTAGCCATTTCCCTGACCATCTCTGCAACCTGTTTAAGTCCTCTTGGAGGATCCTACAATCCTCGTCTGTCACAACTCTTCTCATTAATTTTGCGTCATCCGCAAACATTGACATGTATGATTCCACTCCTGTAAACATATCATTTACGTAAATTAGAAAGAGGATTGGTCCCAGCACCGATCCTTGAGGTACTCCTCTTGTTACTGTTCGCTAGTCCGACTTCTCGCCCCTTACCATTACCCTCTGGCTCCTTCCTGTTAGGTAGTTCTTCACCCATGCTAGGGCCTTTCCGCTTACTCCTGCCTGCCTCTCAAGTTTGTATAGCAGTCTCATGTGCGGTACTGTATCAAAGACCTTTTGGCAGTCATGAAATATGCAGTTTGCCCAGCCTTCTCTGTCCTGCCTTATCCTTGTTACTTTATCATAGAATTCTGAAAGGTTTGTTAGGCATGATTTCCCTGTCCAGAACCCATGTTGGTGCTTATTTACAAACCCAATGCTCTCCAGGTGCTCAACAAGTCTTAGCCTAATTATTCTTTCAAGTATTTTGCAGGGGATGCTTGTCAGTGACACGGGTCTGTAGTTAAGTGCCTCCTCCCTATCACCTTTCTTGAAAATCGGTACGACATTTGCCTCCTTCCAGCCACTGGGCAATTCTCCCGACATAAGTGACTCATTAAAAATCATTGCCAGTGGCACGCTGAGAGCCTGCGCTGCCTCTTTTAGTATCCACGGTGATACTTTGTCTGGTCCAACAGCTTTATTTGCATCCAGTGTTGTCAACTGTTTCATTACCTCCTCTGCTGTCACCTCTATATCTGATAGTCTTTCATCTAGGGTAATCGCTTCTAACAATAGGAGCTGCTCAGGCTCGGTTGTGAACACTCCATGGAAACTTGCATTCAGTACCTCGCAGATTTCCTTGTCGCTTTCTGTATATGCCCCTTCTGTTTTCCTCAGTCTTGTCACTTGGTCATTTACCGACATCTTCCTTCTTATATGGCTATGTAGTATTTAGGTTGCTTTTTCGCTTTGATTGCAATATCATTCTCATAATTTCTTTCCGACACTCGTCTTATGTTAATGTAATCATTCCTAGCTCTGTTACATCTTATCCTTGTGTCCTCTGTCCTTTGTCTTTTGTACTTCCTCCACTCCCTCCTGCTTCTCACCTTTGCTTCCTGACACCGTCTATTAAACCATGGGTTATTATATTCCCTCCTGCTTTTTTCCTTTACTGTTGGAATAAATCTCTCTTCAGCCTCCTTGCATTTCCATATGATTTGGTTCATCATATCTTGCACTGTTTTTCCTCTAAGTTCTTCCTCCCACTGCACTTCTCCCAGGTAGTCCCTTATCCTTCTGTAGTCCCCTCTTCTGTACTCAAGTCTCCTTTCCCGGAACTCTTGTCCTTTGGTCACAATTTTAAGCTCCATCATGTAGTCAAAGACTAGGACACAATGGTCACTGGCTCCTAGTGGTATTTCATGTTCCAACTGCTTGATGTCTTCTACATTCTGGGTGAAAATGAGATCTAATAGCCTGGGCGTATCCCCTCCTTTTTCCCTAGTATCTTCCTTCACATGCTGTGTTAGGAAATTCCTGTCAATTACGTCTACCAGCTTCGCTTCACAGGTCTCCTCCCCGCCATGGGGATTCCTCGTTTCCCAATCTATCTCTCCGTGATTTAAGTCCCCCATGACCAGCAGCTTCACTCTCATTCTATGCGCTATTGTTGCTGCCCTCTGCAGTTCATCTATACATGTCTTGTTGCTGTCCTCGTACTCCACCCACTCTTCCCTTGGCCAGTTCATGGCCATGGCTAATCTCTGAAAATGGTTGAAAAATCTTTCAGGGTCTGACTCTGAAAATTCAGGTAAGTTATGTTTTTTATCAGAATGCCTGGGGTTTGAGTCCCCAGTAGGTGGTTGTACCATTCTTGCCGCCTCATTTTTGAGCCTTTGCTCTTCCACTTTAGCATTTTGTTCTGCTACTCTGGTCTCTTGCTCTGCCAGTCTTAACTTGGCTAGTGGTAATTCTAACTCTATATTTCCACTAGCTACACTTTCCCCTGAACTGGGCTCGCATAAAATTGTATTACTTGGCACTAGTTCTTGGTCTATACAATGCCGTAAAATTTCATTCACCAAGGTCCACTTTTTATCAGTGTCGTTTAACTCGAGACCAAATTCCTTGCCTAACAATACTAAATTTGCTTTGGTGAGCTTCTTAATCTCTACCACTGAAGGATCCTTTGCCAATTCCTGCATTTTAGATGCCATCATTAATAAATTTAGATCCTAGCAAAGGAAAAATTAAAAAATAAAAATTGGAAAAAACGAAAATTTGCACGGCCCCTAACACAAGGCCACACTTACCTCAATCGTGAAGGGATCCAGCTGGGTGTCCCGTCAGTGCAAGAAAATCCTTTGCTAGATGAGCTGGGCCCTAGGCTAACACACAACCGTTCTGCGGAAAACAAGAATTTTCAGTTTTGGCACTCAAAAATCAAAATTTTTACAATTATGAAGTTCCTCCCGGTCAAGCCAACCACTTGTTAGAAATAGTGGGTTGTTCTATGGGGGATCTAGTATTAAATGGATGTAGGGGCAGTAGTTAGAATAAAGATGTATCTCTAGCAGTGGAGATCAGTAAGGCCCGGCCCCTAAATAAAAATATCAACAGTGAATATTTATTGGCTACAAAACAATGTCAGTCTAGAGGTTGATCATAGATCTCCTACACAGGAAGAAAGGATACTCCTTTAACTAACTTACTTATTTATTAACCCCTTAACAACCACCTATATACATTCACACCAATAACAATAATTACTTTACCACACTATCTTACGTTAAAAGCCTTGGTCCACATAGGCAGGGTACAAGGTTTTACAATGAGAACAAGCTAGGGTAAAGTACTACTAGTGAAGAACCTGAAGCTTGAGGCAGCTTAAAGTAGTGAGACCACGTGGTACCCTAACACAACACAACACTAAGGGGGTACCCAAAACACTGGCAAATACTACCCCAGGTCTACCCCAATCTTACAATCCCAGAGTAGGCACAAATATACACACAAATACTTAACTTAGTGGTTACAGGAATTCAAGGTAAAGGAAGGAAGGAGGAGGAGAAAAGGTAGAGGGGGTGCAGAGCAGCTCAGAGAAGAACTTGACACCACGAACGCCAGCCAGAGAGAGAGCAGCAGCCACCAGCCTCAGCTCTCTCCAGCCGTTGCCGGGGAGACAACAGCTGATCGTGCAGCTTGTAAACATTACCACTCTTCCTCGACATAAACCTGATTACTTTAATAGTTCTAAGAATAGTTAATAATTACTACATGTTTATACTTACTCCACAACAAGCTCACAAGTCTGAATGCTCTGTGAGAAACAAGATTCGTCTTACGTCTGGCAAGGAAGATAGGAATGAACCTCGACAAGCGCACCAAATAATAAGAGTACTTCATTTAGCTCAATTTGACCTCTGGTTTCCACTGAGGAACCCAGGGTCGTAACAGGGGCAGAGATATAGGCAGAGTCAAAGACAGACAGTAGATTGATGGATGGCTAGATAGATGGACACATGGAGTGATGGAGGATAGATGAATAGATTGATGTATAGATGGATGGATAGATAAGTAGGATGGATAGACAGATAAGTAGATGGATAGATATATAGATGGATACATGGGGGGTGGAGGATAGATGGATAGATTGATGCATAGATGGATGGATGGATATATAAATGGGTAAACAGAGAAGTAGATGGATTGATAGATTGGTGAATAGATAAGTGGATAGATTGGTAGATAGAAAGCTTCATTGATAGATAGGTGGATAGAAAGCTACATGGATAGATAAATATAATGAAAAGATGGATGTACAGATGGATGGACAAAAAATAATTGGATGGATATTTGGCCAGAGAGATGAGCAGAGGGGTGGATAGATGAATATATAGATAAATGGGTAGACGAAAAATTGAAGGGATAGTTGTATGGATAGATTGAGTGGTGGATAGACGGGTATAGAGATGGATATATAGATGGCTAGATTGGAAGATGGATGGATATTTGAATAAATAGATGGGTAAATAGATAGATGGATATCTAGTTGAATAGGTATATGATGAATAGATAGACCGACAGATATATGGACAGATTGATGGATAGATAGATGGAGAAATATACGAATAGATAGATGAATGACAAGATAAACAGATTGATGGATGGATGGATAGATACATGGACATATGGGAGACTTATAGACAAACCTGGGCAACACCGTGTAACCCTCCCAAGTGAATACTATAACAGGAAATACCTGTCTTCTGTCTGTTCGAAGTTGGAGGACCACATTGTTTGGACCAACTTCACCCAAATTGGTAGAGGTCATGGTCTAGGGTATGGGGTGAATATAAGCTGATCAGTGTCGCCAGAATTCAAAAGGTAATATGCCATGGTTCACAATCAGACGCGCAGGATGATTTTTGGCACTTCCTGTCAGCTACTTAGCTAAATAGTTTCAAAACAAACTTTTCAAAGCAATTTTTTTTGTAGTATTATGCACAAATATTTAATTATTCAGGGAAATTAACAAGTTTCCTGCTGTCAATAATTTGCCCGAACTCGCATCAAACCGTAGATTCTTCCACAGTTTCATAGGTGTCTCAAGCCACAGACATTTATCAGAAAAACGAGTATTCTTTTCAAATTTTTATTATTTCACACTACTAAGCTCCTCTCTCTTTGGCGACAACCCACACAATAGGCAATAATTTTTTTATGTGTGAGAGAGAGAGAGAGAGAGAGAGAGAGAGAGAGAGAGAGAGAGAGAGAGAGAGAGAGAGAGAGAGAGAGAGAGAGAGAGAGAGAGAGAGAGAGAGAGAGAGAGAGAGAGAGAGAGAGAGAGAGAGAGAGAGAGAGAGAGAGAGAGAGAGAGAGAGAGAGAGAGACAGAGAGAGAGACAGAGAGAGAGAGAGAGAGAGAGAGAGAGAGAGAGAGAGAGAGAGAGAGAGAGAGAGAGAGAGAGAGAGAGAGAGAGAGAGAGAGAGAGACAGAGAGAGAGAGAGAGAGAGAGAGAGAGAGAGAGAGAGAGAGAGAGAGAGAGAGAGAGAGAGAGAGAGAGAGAGAGAGAGAGAGAGAGAGAGAGAGAGAGCGAGAGCGAGAGCGAGAGCGAGAGAGAGAGAGAGAGAGAGAGAGAGAGAGAGAGAGAGAGAGAGAGAGAGAGACAGACGGACAGTAGATAGATTGGAGGACGGGTAGGCCGATAGATGGATAGATGAAGAGGAGGATTGGTAAACAGAATCAAAGATATATGAATAGATGGATGTATAGATGGAGGGATTGATTATAAGGAATACAGGCTGTTATAAAAAATGGTGGGCTTGCTATGGGGAAACTAGTACTATTCAGGGGTAAGGTCAGTCAGAATAAAGATGTATCTATTTGGGGAGATCAGTAAGGCCCGGCCCCTATGGAAACTTGAAGTAGTGCTGACTACTTGGCTACACAACAAGGTCAGTCTAGGGAATGATCAAGATCTCCTACACAGTTAGAACGATACTCTTATAATTCATGTACTTATTTATTAACCCCTTAACAGCCCCCCATATACATTCACACCAATAACAATAATAATAATAACTTTACCACACTACCTTACGTTAAAAGCCTTGGTCCACATAAGCAGGATACAAGGTTTTACACTGAACACAAGCTAGGGTAAAGCTCTACTATTGAATAACTTGAAGTTAGAGTCAGCTTAGGGTAGAGGGACCACGTGGTTCCAATGGAACCCCCTTTAGAATAACTAGTAATTTAAACTCTAAAAACACCTACTACACACAAAGTATACTACTTTACACATAGAACATGAGTATGCCAGAGATTGAATAATGTACTCAGTATATACTTTTCTTGAACAAGACACAGAAATAAGGAAACGAAGAGGAAGGAGAGGAAGTTCCTTTCACCACAACCAGCAACCAGAGAAGAAGGCTCCCAGCGACCAGCTTAGGCCTCCCGCATGTGGTGGTGCCGGAAGGAGCCTAATTGATCATGCAGCTAAGCACATTAAAAATCTTCCCCTATGCAACGTATTGTTACTTTACAAATGATTAAAGTATTAGTAAACATAGTTGGTGCCTATGTTATTATTTAATAATCAACCCCCAGCTCAGTCTTTAAATGCTCTTTGAGAAACAAGAATAGTCTTACGTCTGGCAGGGAAGATACAAACAAAGACACATCGAGTTGCGTTTTGCTACTCTAACATAGCTTATTTAGTTCAATTTTGACCTCTGGTTTCCACTGAAGAACCCAGGGTCGTAACACTCCTCCCCCCTTCAGAGAAAAAAAAAATGTGACTACTAGAATAGTAGTCATATTTTTTTGTAAGAGTATACAGAGAATAAAAAGAAAAAAATATATGACCCAAAAAAAAAAATCAATCAAAAACAACAATTTCTCTGCAAGAAAAATACAAAGGAGTTCTCCGAAAGAAAAAAAAAACATACACACACAAAAAAAAAGGGAAGTAAATAATTTGGACACGGAATATTTAATGTCACAGGAGAACCGAAAAAAAAATAACTAAAGCATGACAGTTGGTACATGGCTTCCTGTGGCCTAGATGAATGTTATTCCGGCAACCTGGACAGAGCGTTGGCCATCACGTTGAGTCGGCCCGGTAGGTGGGTAATGGAAAGATTGAAGTCCTGTAGGTACAACGCCCACCTGAGGATGCGTTTATTCTTACCCTTCATCTGAGTCAGGAAGACTAGTGGGTTATAATCCGTGTACACTTCCACTATATTTCCTGTGAGGTAAACTTCAAACTTTTTACATGTTAACACTAGCGCCAACGCCTCTTTTTCTACCACTGAATAATTGCGTTGCGCCTTGTCGAATTTCACAGAGTAATAATATACTGGGTGTTCCACCTGATCATCCCCAGTTTGCAACAACACTGCACCAGCACCCGAGTCAGACGCGTCAACATGAATTTTAAACGGTCGGTCGAACCTTGGACTAGCAAGCACTGGGGCGGAAGCTAAGATCAATTTCAAATTTTTAAATGCCTCTGCACAGTCTGATGACCACTTAAATTTAACGCCCTTCTGCAACAAGTCTGTGAGAGGAGTGGCAACACTGGAAAAGTTCTGACAAAAGCATCGATAGTACGCACACATACCGATAAATCTTTGAATGTCCTTTTTAGACT
The DNA here is from genome assembly GCF_040958095.1 of Procambarus clarkii. NCBI lineage: Eukaryota > Metazoa > Arthropoda > Malacostraca > Decapoda > Cambaridae > Procambarus > Procambarus clarkii. Next base: position 32,506,165 of record NC_091207.1, read on the forward strand.
TTAGCACTGGATATTCCAGAATGGCACTGATTTTATCTTGCCGAGGTAACACTTCATAACCGAGGTATGTCACTGTGCCTTGGCCAAAATGACACTTTTTTGCATTTAAGGTAAGATTTGCCTTTTTCAAGATTGCGAACAACTGGCGTAACCTAGCTATATGGTCAGCCCAATTACTGTCAAATAGCACGATATCATCTAAATACGCACAACAATTTGGCACATTAGCGAGCAAAGAGTTCATTAGCCTCTGGAACGTGGCAGGGGTATTACGCAAGCCGAACAGTAACACTTGATAATCAAAAACACCCTCGGGTGTCACGAACGCAGTTAGTTGTTTAGCACGTTCAGTGAGTGGGATTTGATAATACCCCCTCGGGAGGTCGAATCTCAAGACGTACTTGGCGTTTCCCAGCTCGTCGATGCAGTCCTCGAGGGGGGGGGCAGCGGATAGGCATCCACAATGGTCACCTTCTTGAGCTGCCGATAGTCGGTGTATAATCGCAAGAACCGTCTGGTTTGGGGACCAAAAGGCAGGGCGAGCACCAAGAGCCCTGGCTCGGCCGGATGAGGCCGTGCTGGAGCAAGAAGTCGACCTCCTTCCGTACGATGGCCTTCTTTTCTGGACTCATCCGATAGGGTTGAAGGCGAATGGGGGTGTAGTCCATCAACTCGACATCATGGCAAATGGTATCAGTCTGGGTCGGGACCTCCCCGAACAGACTGGAGAATTCATCAACCAACGACTGCACCTCTTCACGTTGGGCCATCTGCAAATGGGACAGTCCCTCCTCCACAGCATTCACAGAACTAGAATTATTGAGAATGAGATTAGTTGGGTCCCCAGATTAATCATCCCCTCCCTCACTGGAAATGGAAACATTGGTTAGTGCAATGGGCCTGGGGCCCTGGAACTTCTTCAGCTGATTTACATGTACGAGCATTACCTGGTTACGCTTGTCAGAGTGCCTCACTTTGTACGTGAGGTCTCCAGTCTTTTCTGACACAATGTAGGGGCCTTCGTATTTGTGGGACATAGTGTTCCCTAGTCGAGGCTTTAATACCAGGACAGGGTCGCCAGGCTGAAATACCCGTAACTTAGCCTTAGCATCGTTTCGGTCTTTCATCTTTTCTTGGGCCTTCACAAGATACTTTAGTGCAGCCGCCTTGCAGTCCTTGAGTCTCTGGTGGTGTTGCGCAAAGAAAGCCGAACCTTCGGTTAACGTTACGTTCCCTAACAGATTCTCCTATAACATTTGCAAGGGTCCACAAACTTTATGGCCCAAGACTAACTCAAAAGGAGAACAACCCAGTGAACTTTGTAATCCCTCTCTAGCCGCAAACAAAACATACGATAAATTCTCATCCCAGAAGGTGTGGGAACTCTCGCACGATGTCTTCAACATCTGCTTCAGAGTTAGATGGAAACGTTCAATTACCCCCTGACTCTGTGGATGGTATGGGCTGGAAACCTTATGAGTTATTCCATGGTCCTTACAAAATTGCTCAAAAATATCAGACTTAAAGTTAGTACCATTGTCAGTTTGCACGACCCGAGGCAGTCCAAAAGTGGAAAAAAATTGCAAAATATGAGCAACAACAGTTTTTGCTCGGATGTTCCTTACGGCAAAGGCCTCTGGGTAACGAGTAGTGATACACATCATCGTGATTAGGTAAATACTACCAGACTTAGTTCTAGGTAATGGACCAACACAGTTCATTACCACATGAGAAAATGGTTCCTCTGGCACGACAATAGGCCTTAGAGGAGCTTTAGGTGGAGTCTGGTTTGGTTTCCCAACCAGTTGACAAACAATACATGCATTACAAAATTTTGCCACATCGCTTTTCAGCTTAGGGGAGAAAAAATACTTTAAAATTTTGTGATACATAATATTAATACCTTGATGTCCCCCCATAGGATCATCATGAGCAGCTGCCAAAATTCTTTCTCTATAGCAGGTCGGCAACATAACCTGGTGGACTACCTCCCACTCATTTGACAAGGGAGCACTCTGTGGTCTCCATTTTCTCATCAAAATCCGATCATTGTAGTAGTACCCAGTTGCTGTGTCTACAATTTCCTCCATAGAGACGGCTGTCTCATGACAATCTGCAAGAGTGGGGTCAACTTTCTGTAACTCACTCAAGGAGGCATCTAGGCCTAGGTCAGATGCCATTGGCCGAGGCTCAACAGTGTTCTCCTCCACCTCCCCACTACTCTCGGTAGGTGGCGGTGGCAGGCTCTCCACAATGTCCTCGGCCACGTCATCGAGTCGGGCCATGAATGTGTCCGTGAGGTCCACTTGGTTTTCACCACTCGGAAAGTTCCTCGTGACCTTGGGATTTACCACCTTGGCAAGCACAGGGCTGCCCTTACATTTAAGTCCCATAGACCTCGTCAATGCGCACGCAGGGTACACAACATTATCCTCTGCGGCGGGTGGATCCAGGCAAACCTTAGTGGTAGGCAACATAATAGGCAGTCTGGAGTCCCCTGCCTTATCCCCTGCTAAATCATTACCAGCTATTACATCAACATTTGGGAAAGGTAGGTATGAAGTGACTCCGACTGTACAAACACCCTTGTGGAAATCAGATTCCAGGGTAACCTTATGGAGGGGTACTGCTTGAGTATCACTAGTGACACCCTCGACCAGTACCACCTCTCCAGTGTCGAGAGTGTTGGCACCTTGCAACGCACTCTCTAAAATTAAAGTCTGGATGGCACCGGTGTCTCGGAAGATCACCACGTCCTTCCAGGAAGAACCCTCAGACAAAAGTAGTCTCCCTTTCGATAAGAATGGGGTAAGCAAGTCCAACTCTTACTCCCTAACCCTTCCGAAGGCCTCAAGCCCTGTGTCACAACTAGAGCATTGGGTCTTTTTTCCGGGTACAGTTGCCAACAATGGCTAATAGTGTGGTTTGGACGTTTACAGTGACCACAGATATGTCGGGGAGAAAAGACATTACTAACAGAATTACCCTTCGGTTCACCCTTAGGTACCGTGGGGCTAGACACTTTAACAGGGTTAGTTATGTCTGAAACAGAAGGTGCATTAGTTAAAGGGTTAGAATAAGCTGGTCTGGACTGGCTGTGGGTATAAGTTTTGCTACTCTGTGGGGTATAATTATTTTTATTGGGCCTTTTGCCCGCCAATTGGTAGTTTTCTGCCAACTTGGCCAAATCCCCTATTTTAGAATTTACTTCTACAATTCCTCTTATATACTGAGCTATAATATCTGGCATACTATCTATAAACTGTTCTATTTATTTTTTTTTTATTTATTATGCATATACAAGAATGTACATAAGGAATGTGAGGATACAATTATGATAATTACAGTCTTGTAAAGCCACTAGCACGCGCAGCGTTTTGGGCAGGTCCTTAATGTAAGAAAATTTTAAGGAGGTAAATACTTGCAAAATTTATAGACAAAAAAATGATAACAGATTACATGAAATGAAAAAAAAAAAAAGATGAGAGAAAATTATAGGTACAGTATATTAAAGCACATAGGTAGCTATGATTGATTGCAATGACAGCTTAAAATGGTAGTTGACAACAAATTGGTAGGCACAATACAGCATATGGCTAGCACATAAAAGAAGACAGCAATGAACACAATGATAAGGTTGTTTGATATATTACATAAAAATTAGGAGATTGGGTACCACTAGGTACAGAGCAAATTTAAAGCTCAGTGTAGGAAACTAAATAGATGAAGTTAGGTACTTTTTTGTTTTGCTTTTAAATAAGGCAAAAGTTTTACAGTTTTTCAATTCACTAGGGAGTGAGTTCCATAGACTAGGTCCCTTAATTTGCATAGAGTGTTTACACAGATTAAGTGTATTAAGATTCTATTAACATATTATTCTTAAGTGCCTCGTATGTTTCGGCTTTAGCTGAGCAAATCCATTTCTCAAACAATCTAATTTGATCATTAGCAAATTCAGTGAGCGGTTGGTTGTGGGTTGGCCTAAGGTTGCGATAAGCTTGGCGGTGAGCTTCAGCCGTAATTTCATATGCCCGCAAAATACGTTCCCTGACTTTATCATATTCAAAACACTCGTCGTCAGGCATGTTTATAAAAATATCTTGTGCTTTACCCCTAAGTCTTCCCTGTAGGATTTTCAGCCACTCTTCCTTTGGCCAGTTCATGGACATGGCCAATCTCTGAAAATGGTTGAAAAACCTTTCAGGGTCCGACTCGGAAAATTCAGGCAAATTATGCTTTTTCTCATAATGCCTGGGGTTTGAATCCCCGGCAGGTGGAGGTCCAGTGGCATTCGCTCTAATTCTAGCCTCCTCGGTTTTGAGTCTTTGCTCCTCTAATTTTATTCTTGCTAACTTTAGAGCTAACTCTCTATCCCTATGAGCTGCACTTTCTGCTTGGCTAGGCTGGCATAAAGGTGTATCACTTTTCAATAGTTCTTGATTAATACAATGTTGCAATATTTCATTCACCAAAGTCCACTTTTTATCCGCGTCATTTAATTCTAGGCCAAATTCCTTGCCTAACAATACTAAATTAGACTTGGTAAGTTTCTTTATCTCTACCGCTGAAGGATTCTTTGCCAGTTCCTGCATTTCAGATGCCATCACTAATTAATTTAGCTCCTAGCCAAAGAAAAAATTGAAAAATAAAAATTGGAAAAAACAAAACAAAAATTTGCACGGCCCCTAACACAAGGCCACACTAACCTTAATCGTGAAGGGATCCAGCTGGGTGTCCAGTCAGTGCAAGAATGTCCTTTGCTAGATGAGCTGGACCCTAGGCTAGCACACAACTGTTCTGCGGAAAACAAAAAATGATAGTTTTGGCACTCAAGAATCTAATTTTTTTACAATTATAAAGTTCCTCCCGGACTGGCCAACCACTTGTTATGAAAAATGGTGGGCTTGCTATGGGGAAACTAGTGCTATTCAGGGGTAAGGTCAGTCAGAATAAAGATGTATCTATTTGGGGAGATCAGTAAGGCCCGGCCACCATGGAAACTAGAAGAAGTGCTGACTACTTGGCTACACAACAAGGTCAGTCTAGGGAATGATCAAGATCTCCTACACAGGAAGAACGATACTCTTATAATTCATGTACTTATTTAATAACCCCTTAACAGCCCCCCATATACATTCACACCAATAACAATAATAATAATAACTTTACCACACTACCTTACGTTAAAAGCCTTGGTCCACATAAGCAGGATACAAGGTTTTACACTGAACACAAGCTAGGGTAAAGCTCTACTATTGAATAACTTGAAGTTAGAGTCAGCTTAGGGTAGAGGGACCACGTGGTTCCAATGGAACCCCCTTTAGAATGACTAGTAGCCAAGACCAACTACAGCATGATTTGAATGATCTCCGTGAGGAAAACAACCTTCTGAAAACTGATGAAGCCATAAAAAAACAGGAGGAAGCTCTCAGCAAAATGACTGCATGTATCAGTACATTTTCAGCTCAACGTTCCGTCTCCCAGGATGAACAAGACCAGCAAAAGCTGCTAGACTCTGTTATTGTGTCGTCCCAAGATATACCTGTGGAACATGAAGGTGAAAATTGTGTCGAATTAGCTCAGGATCTCTTAAAAAACAAATTGCAGCTCATTCTAAACAAAACTGACGTTATTGCTGCCTACAGAGTAGGCAAAAAGAATCCATCAGGTCAAAATCAACGGAAAATTCGCCTGAAGCTGTCTTCCCAGTTCACGAAATCCCATCTAGTCCGGACAGCTGCATCCCAACGGAAGGGATTATACATCAACGAGTGCTTGACTAGGAACAGACAGCAACTCCTCTACCGCCTGCGTCAAATCCGTCAACAAAACCCAGATGTGATTCATCAGTGCTTCGTTAGAGATGGACTGATAAAGGTGAGAAAAACCGCAGAGGGCAAAATGTTTACAATTACTAAAGAAGAGAACCTCAACACTTTCCTCTCCCAATGTGGTTTGTCTCACCTTATTATCACTCCCAGTGAATTAACTTAATTAACCCCCTGTCAACTAGTGGGGCTAGGTATCCTAAGTCTCCTTGTTTCATTTTCTGACTTAATTTTTAACTCACTCTTAACTAGTCATTTACTGAAATTTTTTAATTGAGTGCATTAATAGTTCTTCAGGACTTATTAATTATGCAGTCATAACTGAATTATTTATAGTTAATAGTCATTAGCTTAAATTTGCCTATGTTTATTATTCAACTTTTCTTTGATTTCATTTATTACCTAGGTTGCCAAGCCTCGCCATGCTCCCTTACTCCATTGTACCCCTGGCTTTGCCTGCATCTCAAATTGCAAATTGTTACTTACAGTGTACCTGAGAGTACTTGTAAGCAATCTACCTCATTTTTCATTTTTGCTCAATTTGTTTGTGTATTGCTTAGTCTTGTTTATATTTTTGTTTTGTATTTCTATAACTTGTGTTTTGTATAGTCCATGTTTATATGTTTTTTCTTTAATCTCATCTACTACCTAGGTTGCCTAGACTAGCCTTACTCCCTTACTCCATTGTACCCCTGTAAGCCCCTTGTAAGCTAACTTTTTTTTTTTTATTCATTTTGTGTTTGTTTTGTACAGTATTGTGTACATATTTTTTCCCTTTTTTATAGCGTATTTCTACCTTGTAATTTGCCTTTCTTTCCTTGTTTTTCCTGCAATCAGCTTTTTTTATGCAGACAAGTATAGACCCAGAACTTAACCTCTTAGCCACTATCTATGACAATAATCACTTTAATGATTTAAATTGCAGATATTTTGCAGCACATGATGTAAACAATGTATTAACTCATAATCACAATATCTCTGTTATCAATTTGAACGTTAGATCCCTAGGTAAACACTTCGATGATGTTAGTGCCTTGATTGAAACTATTGACAACAAATTCTCTTTTATTATACTTACTGAAACATGGTTGAAAGAGGATACTACTCAACTCTTTAACATGCCTAACTACTCAGCAATTCACAACTGTCGTCAACTTCAGAGAGGTGGCGGCACTGCTCTTTACTACCACCAAGAACTAACATGCTTAAAAGAAATTAGAAGTAGAGACTGCTATGGGGAGTATATCTTCGCCAGCTTCAAAGTCAAAGGTGCCGAGTCTGTTCTGTCTGTGGGTGCAGTTTATAGAATTCCTAACACTGATGTGTCCGAATTCAACTCAAACCTTAGAAATCTAATACTTGATAACAGGCTGAACAAAAACCACCTAATTATCGCAGGGGACTTTAATATTGACCTCTGCGAGCCAGAACACCCTACTGCTGTTAGCTTCCTCAACTGTATGAATTCCTGCTTCCTCATACCCTTAATCACTAGACCTACTAGAATCACTGATAGCACTGCCACGACTCTAGATCACATCTGGACAAACATAACCTCTCCGCTTACTTCAGGTATAATCACCGATAGCACTACAGACCACACTACCCCACATTTCTCTAAACTAACATTAGCAAACCACCTCTTGAGTCAAGAGAGATACGTTTTAGACTGCACAATGAAACTGCTGTAGACAATTTTATAACTGCTGGTGATAATGTCAACTGGGAGTCCGAGTTAGGTAACATAGAGGACATCAACCTAGCAGTGCAATCTTTTCTTCAAAAAACTCTTAGCCTTTATAATACCCACTGTCCTATGCTTACAAAACAAGTCACAACCAAAAGGCTCAACAATCCCTGGCTTACAAAGGGAATACTTAAATCTATTAATAAAAAACATGACCTTGAGAAGAAGTATAGGTTAGGAATCGTCTCCAAAGAATTCTCAAAGAATTACTCATTATTGCTATCTATGATAAATAGACGAGCCAAAACTAAATACTACGAAGATAAATTTACCCAAATAAAGAGCAACATTAAACAAACTTGTAGCACAATTTCACAAATATTGGGATCAAAGAAGTCTTTAAATAACAAACCAACACTCCTTTCCAATAACGTTGGTCAGCTTTCAGCCTCTGATTCTGCTATTGCGTTCAATAGGTTCTTCTCTTCCATTGGTTCATCCCTTGCAAATGATATTCCTTCTTCCAGTACTGACATTAAGGACTATCTTACAGGTAACTATCCACAGTCTCTGTACCTAAAGCCTATTAATTCCGCTGACATCAATGAGATAATCCTTTCCCTTAAAACCAAGTCTGGTGCCCTTGAGGAGATACCAACTTTAATTTACAAAAAAGCCTCCAGACCTTTAGCCCCTGCTATTGCTTTGCTCTTCAACAAGTCACTTGAACTCCAAACCTTTCCAGATATTCTAAAAAAAAGCGAGAGTAACGCCTGTCCACAAATGTGGTGATCTCACAGATGTTAACAACTACAGACCTATATCAATCCTGCCAAACTTGTCAAAAAATTTTGAAAAACTAAACTATAAGCAGCTTTACTCATATCTAGCCAAACTCAATATACTTAGCCCTTGCCAATATGGCTTCAGACCCAAAAAAAGCACTAACGATGCACTTATAAGTATGCTTAACTCGATTCATACAGCTCTTGATAAAAATGAGTTCCCTGTTGGGTTATTTGCGGACCTGCGTAAAGCTTTTGATACTGTCAACCACCAAAACCTTCTTCATAAATTACATCATTATGGAGTCAGAGGACACTCCCTACAATACCTCAAATCCTACCTTACTGACAGGCTCCAATATGTTTCTGTGAATAATACAATTTCTCCCACCCTACCCATCAACATTGGTGTTCCTCAGGGCAGCATACTTGGCCCTCTCCTCTTTCTCATCTACATTAATGACCTTCCAAATGCCTCCCAACACCTCAAACCAATTCTATTTGCTGACGACACAACCTTCATTTACTCCAGTCCTGACCCCCTTGCTCTAAATGCCACAGTAAATACTGAGCTAAATAAAGTCCGTCTTTGGCTAACTGCCAACAAACTCACCCTTAACATTGACAAAACTTCCTATATTCTGTTTGGCAATAAATCCTCTAATCAAATAAATCTCAAAATAAACAATACCCAAATTTGTAACAAATTAGATGGCAAATGCCTTGGCATTCTCATTGACCACAAGCTGAATTTCCAGGGACACATTCTAAATATATCAAAAAAAGTTTCAAAAACTGTGGGCATTCTTTCTAAGATCAGAAATTATGTACCACGCCCTGCCCTGGTGACTCTCTATTACTCCCTTATCTATCCATATCTCAACTATGGTATTTGTGCTTGGGGCTCTACTACCCAAAATCACTTACATCCTCTAATTACTCAACACAAAACTGCTATTAGGACAATATCCAACTCTGGCCCCAGGCATCACTCGGTACCCCTACTCAAATCTCTGAATATGTTAGACATTAAGTCACTGCACATTCTCTCATGTGTATTATACATATATAAAACGCTAAACTATAATGCCAATCCTGATCTCAAAAGCTTCATTGAAGGATGTAACAGAACCCATGAGCACCACACCAGAAATAAATACAGTTTTGATATTCCTAGAATACGACTTAATCAAACTAGAAATGCTCTACAAATCAAGGGGCCCAGAATGTGGAATGACCTTCCCAACCATGTTAAAGACTGTACCTCTCTCAACCAGTTTAAGTCAAAAACGAAGCTATACCTAATAAATTCCCTGTAACCTACCTTACCCTTCTATTGTCAACCAATGTCTGTTTTTTTTAAGAGCGCTGTTTGTTGACATAATTGTATTTGTGCTGCTTTTTCATCTATGTTTTCATTTCTTGTTTTCATTCTACTCATTATGCTCAATTAGTATTAAGCTTGTCATTTAAGTTTATCATGCCCGAAACGCTTTGCGTAATAGTGGCTTTAGGCATTGTATGTACTAGCTCTACCTATAAGTCAACCAATCTTTGTAAAAATTTATTGTATGTATGTACCTTACCTAAATAAAAATTATTATTATTATTATTATTATTATTATTATTATTATTATTATTATTATTATATTATTATTATAGTAATATAAACTCTAAAAACACCTACTACACACAAAGTATACTACTCTACACATAGAACTTGAGTATGCCAGAGATTGAATAATGTACTCAGTATATACTTGTCTTGAACAAGACACAGAAATAAGGAAACGAAGAGGCAGGAGAGGAAGTTCCTTTCACCACAACCAGCAACCAGAGAAGAAGGCTCCCAGCGACCAGCTTAGGCCTCCCGCATGTGGTGGTGCCAGAAGGAGCCTAATTGATCGTGCAGCTAAGCACATTAAAAATCTTCCCCTATGCAACGTATTGTTACTTTACAAATTATTAAAGTATTAGTAAACATAGTTGGTGCCTATGTTATTATTTAATAATCAACCCCCAGCTCAGTCTTTAAATTGCTCTTTGAGAAACAAGAATAGTCTTACGTCTGTCAGGGAAAATACAAACAAAGACACATCGAGTTGCGTTTTGCTACTCTAACGTAGCTTATTTAGTTCAATTTTGACCTCTGGTTTCCACTGAAGAACCCAGGGTCGTAACACAGGCAGAGAAATGATTGATGAAGATTAATGAAGATAAAGCAACCCAAGAGGTGGCACGAGCATGAATAGCCAGCAATTGTTAGGCTTTTTGGAGTGAATGTGATCTGTGGTCGAGAAAGGATATACTGCATGCTGTGCTGGCATTTAAATCGTCAATTCTTACTATGTGGCTGCTATCGTGGTGGAGAATACTGCTTGACAGTATTTATGAAGGTGTCCTGAGCTGCTGGACACCTTTTTTGACCAGAAGAGTGGCAGTGATTTGTTCAGTGTCAGTGTTGATGGTTTAAGGGTGGTTACTGCAAGATTCTGGGACTCTTAAAGGTCTTCTAAGGTCGTTGGTTGCTTCACATTCTAGGAGATAGAGAAGTATTGGTTTTTCTGTGATTGTTTGGCAGAAGATGCATTCTAACTCTCTGGGTTCACCAATCTCCCAGTTACATCTGTAACCTAGACGTAGTCTATTTAAACGAACTGCTAATTCCCTGTGGATTTTTTTCGGGAATATTTAACCTGTCTAACTTGGTGGCCTGATGATACCATGTTGCAGAGGGTGAACCTTCTGCTACTCTCTGTTCAAGATGGGCTTTGTTGAGGTATGAGAGTTTGTTGGTGATAGTGTTTGTTATGTACTCTAGCCTGGGTTGGATTCTTTTGTTGATCACTGGATGACGAGTTGCTAATTTAGCAATTTCATCAGCTTTCTCATTAAATGGGATTCCAACATGTGATGGCATCCAGTTTAGGGTTATGTTGAGTCCTTTGCCTTTAGCGACTGCTCCTAGATACAAAATTGTGGTAATTATTTCCACGTTTTCTTTCCATTGCTTTTTCCTAATATTTCAAGTGCAGCTTTTGAGTCGGTGTATATGACTGCATTTTGAGTATTTTGTGCAATTTCATATGCGAATGCCTATTGTATGGCAAACAGCTCAGTTTGGGTTGATGATACTGGTCCTCCCAGTCTGCAATATGCCTGTACGCTGGCCATGCAAAGAGCAGGGCCAGCACTCTCATATTCTGTTTCAACCAATCCGGCTGTGAAGATGTGGGTGGCTCCTGCGTCTGCAATACTGCTCATTTGCTTTTCTATGATGCTTCTTATGATTGTTGAATCATAGGCAGCCTTTTTCATCGGAAGACCTTCTATTACTATTTTGAAGGTAGGCTTCTCCTACGGTGGGGGAACAAGTGTAATTTGGGTGTAGTTGATCACCTCCTCTATCAAGAATCATGCTTTTTAACTGTAATCAGTTCAGGACTTTTTCCGCTCTGGCAACCCAAGAGTTTTCGTTGTTTTGGCCAAGTCCAACCACCAAGGCCTGTCATACTGGGACAGGACCAGGGGAAACAATTTTCTTACTGATAATTGTAGCTTTTCTTTGAGATATTCTTTCTTGAAGAGAGGGCAAACCCATTTCCAGTCTTAGAGCTTCAACGTTGATCCACATAGGGGCTCCCAGGGCAGCTCTCGTAGCATTGTTTTGAGCTATTTTAAGCTTTTTCCACTGTTGGTGTGATAGGTTTGTGAGAGCAGGTGCGGCATAGTCCATCACTGATCTGAATGCATGTACATAATATGTGTGAAGGACTTGAAGATTTGCTCCTCCAGAGAGGGAGGTTAGCGACCTGAGGATTGCCGTCCGGGGCGCAGTTCTCTCTCGCAAGTAAGTGACCTCAGCATTAAAATTTATGTGTGTATCCAGGATTATTCATAGATACTGATAGGTGTCCACCCATTCAATTGGTTGGCCCTGTACTTTGAGTTGATTTTGATGCCAATCTGCTTTGCCTCTTCATTGATGCAGTCTAAGCTTTTGGGTGCAAGGCGCGCTGCATCCCATTATTTTATGATGATAACAAAGTCGTCCATGTAGTTTAGCAGTGTTGTGGGAATTTCAGCCTAGTTATTCTTTCCATCAAACTGTTGAAGAGAAGGGAGCCGAGAATGCCTCCTTGCGTTGTACCATTTTCATGTCGTTTGAATTAAGAGACTGTGCTATAAAAATTCACTCATGCTTCTATTTTTATGAGACAGTTTTTGGGCTAGAAGAGCAGGTTGTCTTTGACCTCTTTGTCGATGAGGCAGCAGAGCTCAGCAGCTAGCTGGGGCGCTAGTCAGTTCAAACTCGTTCTCGAAGTCCAGGAATATCCGTATACCTGGTCTGTCATTCAGATGGGCTAACAGAGTTGTAATATATTACACTGTGCCAACCCCTCTTCTATAGGCATACATATATATGTGCCGGTTAGGCATTTTCCACTCAAGTCTGTTGAGTGCTATTCTGCCAGCCGTCATTCAGCCTGCCATTCAGTCAGAGAAGACAAAGGTTTAGGATTATAAGCCCCATTACACCTGAGTAGATAAGGATCCATAAACAAAATAGCGATTAATGAAAATGACATGAAGGTGTGATGATTAACTGGATATTCCCTCATTCTTGGAGTGTACTGCACGTACAATTATTTATACACAATTTTAAACCTGTCACAAATCTTACCCATTATGTAGCTATCTAACGAATATAATTCTGGACATACATTAATATTTCCTAATTCCATGCTTTTAATAAATGAAGATTCAATAATATTTCTTTCAGTAACCGATTTACACTCTACAATTGCGCATCAATTAGTCTAGTCAATTGAATGAACAATTTGCTTTTTCCAGACTGCAGTTGAGGGCAATGTTACCAATGTGTATATGGCAGATGCTTGACAAAGCTGTCGGAATCCAGCAACACGAGAGCAAGCGTACGGCACCTGGGTGCACGATCGAGTAAGAATTCTGGGGTAGTCTTCTCTCAGACTTTCTTCACCGGGCCCCGATCCACGTTGGTCGTGAGAATCTCCTCAGAGCAAATGAAGCACTTTAAAGGACTCCAGGGTCCTCATCATTCATAGTGATTAATAGATAATTCGATGTTGAAGACACCTTCGGCTGAAGGCTTGAGTGAGAGTAGTGGCAGCATTTGGAAGTGGTTCAACGGAAACACCGCATAAAGCTTAACAGTAGTTTATTCACAAATTAACCACTAATTCAATGGGTGCTTGATTTACTCTAGATGGGTATCAGCAAAGCTATTATCGCATTTGCAAGACACTTGACGTCTAACTAATCAATTCGGATCCTTAACACGGTTGACAACCAATCACTACCACGGCATGCTTGACGATGCATGCTTGTCAGGCGTTCCAAACAAGATACTCGGACAATAATCACGCACAATAATTATAGCACAATAACTATATGCGTGGTGTATGTGAAGCACCAATTCACAGAGGAGTATAATGTTATGATACCACACAGATAAACACGTAAACACCGTCGGGTGTCTGGGCTTCCACCTATACACATGTCAGGTGTTGAGAAGGTGAAAACTCTGGTTGATCACTCAGATCAACACACTGAAAGACACTTTAATAAAACAAGATCTTGTATTCACAAATAGGCTAGCGCTCAACATTCACTTAACCGTCACTCACGTAAGCGGCTCGTCTCACGACGCGAGAGAACAATAGGGTGGCAGGACACGACCGTATTTGACACGGGGGGGGGGGGGAGGTTACTTTCAGGGAGTGTACTGTACGTCTACTCTGACCATTGTTGTTGTTGTTTTAGATTCAACTAGTCGAAACAAAAAGTTCCAAGTAGCACGGGCTATGGTGAGCCCGTAGTGGACTTACCTGGCACAGGAGCGGGGCTGTAACTGATTGTACACTGACCGTAAGTGGTATCTTAGGTAGACACTTGACACGGTGGGGTACTCGCAGGAGGCGTGTCGTATCTCTACATTGACTGCAAGTGGCATCCTAATTAGACACACATAACATGGCAAGGTTGTCGCAGGAGGCGTGCTGTATCTCTACATTGACCGTAAGTGGTATCTTATGTAGACACATCCCCTTCCAAAGTATCACCTTGTTGTAGTGATGGGGGCTCACGTACAACTCTCTGGGGCTAGTAAAGGTTACCTTGGCCTCCCTCTATGGGTGTTGTTCATGCTAAGGTACACACCCGTAGGAAACTTCTTCGGGTCAGCGGACCTCCCACTAGAGGGGCCGGCCTTGGTAGATGGTTGGGTGGTCAGTCTGGGGTGAAAGGGAGATAATGATCTTTGCACAAGTGTGGGAGAATGTACAAAGCTGTTGGAATCCCCTGTTAAAAAGGGGACGTACCACTGGGGACGACGCACCTCTTACTGCACTGGCCAGTGCTCGGCCTCTCTAGCTGTTCTATTAGGTGGCGTATTTTTAGCTTCAAGATCTAGACTTTAATATTAGTATATTATTACTTTAAATAATATTAGACCCAGAAATTAAATTAATACTGTATGGATACTGAACTGATTTCTCTTACACAGGCTCGTGGGGTAGAGGACCAGGCTCCCGAGTTGGCCAATGGTGGAGGATATTCCTGGCACCTTTGGGCACAGACCAGACTCCTGTGTTGACTCTCCCGACTGACCCTCTCCTCTTCCCTCCCACTTCCGCGGCATAGTTGAGCCCCAAGCCTCCAGTGGCGACCACCTCGCCGCCTGGAGTGACTCAATCTCTTGTTGTGACAACGGTGCCTTTTACCCTCACGTCATACTGCGAGAGCTCAGCGCCTTACCTTCCACACTCAAATTGGCATGATTCCTCCCAACTCATCTACGTTCCAAGATTTGTTTGGTCCTGCCAAATGGACTATTTTTTTTTTACCTTTCACACATTGATCGTATATCTCCTGGTGATTTACACATCCATAAACTTCTGGTTGAATCTCGTGATACTCATGTCACTTATAAACCCACCTGCAGTTGCATGCCCTTCTAGTAGGCAGCAGATCTCCTAGACTCGTTGTCCTCCATTGGTGATACCCCAGTTCAGGTTTCCAAAAACTGCCCGGTTATATGCCAGCATTGGAAAGTCATTCTCACACACCATGTTGCAACTGGAGACAGAGAGCTAAAAGACTGCCAAGAGGATATTAAATATATTCTCGAGGCTCAAGGTTATTCTGTCTTCCTGACTGATACATTTACTCGACCGTCTCTCGTGGTGGTGGTGATCGTCAGCCTGTTCGGGAAATCAATATCAATTTTGATTGTAGGTCCCTTCTGCCCTCCGTTATTTGGGGGAAAATTTCCCACATATTTTTAAAAATTATATTCAATTAAATCTTCACTAGGAAAATATTTTCTGTTGATGAAGAAAAATTCATAAAACCAAATTTACTCGAAAGAGAACCATCAAAATTAGTATCTCCATTCTATGAGGAAAAAACGAGATTCATTGTCACAATAAACACAGAATATTAAGCATATTTTCTCTTTTATTACAATTCTTCAACCATACAGTCCAAGAACTGAATTATGTTTCATTAACCACTGTGCTGTGAGGCCTTAAAATATGACATTCCCGCTGTGCGCTGAATATAAATTAGTTGCAAAAAATTATTTTATCTTCTTATATTGTTAAAATACAGTCTCTGGTCATGAAAAACTAAAAATTGTTTGCGACTTACTTTAGCCGTGATGGAGGTGGGAAGTTGGTAAAATTATAGCGCTCCAGTGACCCCTGAGCGCTGAGCGATGGAGTGCTCAGGGTGACTGGACCCCTCCACCTTATGGGGTTGCAATTGGCGATAATATAATGTTTCACAGTTATTTTGATGTTTCTCATCCGTTTCCTCTGTTTTCTTTGCTGCAATATTATTCAAAGTGTGTAATTTGTGGAATTTACATAGTTCAATGTGTGGAACATCGCTATGCTAAAAATCATGGGGCTCGTATGTGACATATATATTATATTCTACAATCAATCAAACAGTGTTTTGGCTGTTATTACACAATGCACACATTGTATATACCTATCTACATATGTGTTCACCATAACGAACCACTAAGTTGGTATGGTGAATGAAAACAATAAGAATGGCAGCAACACAGCAGCTAGCAGACGCCACCTCCCCTCTCTCCCTCCTTCAACACCCACTCACCAACATTCCTCCTCTCACCATACTGTTATTGTTTTTATTATAATATTTCCATGCGTTATATATAAGTATGAACATGTTTTATTCACCATAACTATACAACTAAGCTGATATGGTGTCCAAACAGCATAGTGGCCACTATATAATAGTGACATGGTGACATGACACTATTATATAGTGTCACTATATAATAGTGACATGGCCACTATAGTTGCCATGTCACTTGCATGACAAGTCACACCGCATCCAGCAGATGACAGCCTCACTCACTCCTTCACCAACACTTCCCTCAACAAAATGACGCCTCCCACAACATAGTTATTTTGCTGTTATTATACTCTATAAACACACGTATCTACATTTGTGTTCACAATAGCGAACCACTCAGCTGGTATGGTGAGTTCAGAAAATAACAAGTTCCACACACCAGCCAGCAAACGACTCTACCTCTCCCTCCCTCCCTCACCAAGAATACTCCTCCAATCATACTATGCTCATTGCTAGTGTTTATCACAATCCTGTTATTATCAGAATCCTGGTCACTAAATCCTGTAATGGAATAATTTTCCACAAGTTTATTTTGTAAAGGAACATGACAAGTAGTTTGAAGATTTTTAGATGGACGAAACAATGGTAGTTTGCTGTGGCTAGCACTGTGAACATCTTGAACAGCATTGTATTTACTGATATCTGAACATTGTACACAGTCTGTTACAGTCAGGCTCTTCTGTAATACTATCATGGCTGAATAATACCAGTTACATATATATTTTGACATTTTTTGGCGATGCAGTGGTCACAAGCTGAATAGCAGTGCTGTTAGCTCATGCTGCGTGCGCCGGCCTTGGTTGCTCACTCAGTAGTGAGGCTCTCACAATCGGGAATTTGGCCACGATTTTTTTTAAATGACGTCTGTTTACGAGAGCCCTGAGGAAGCTGATGTGTACCCTGTGTAGCCGCAGAAGTTTTAAATGATGCTATACCTACTAGCGTTCTGAGGTCTCTGCACACCCCCGATCTAGTGCCTCCAGGCACTCTACGCAGTGCGGTAGTTAAATCTAGTTAATTACAATATTAAATAATATAAGTTCAAAACCACTCCTACCTAATATATGAGCAAATTATAACCAGTGTCACATAAAATAAAACGAAATCGGGCAGGGAGGTAGAAGACGCTATTCAGGCAAGTTTCAGGCAAGTGATATGTGCTCTTCTAGTCATGACACACGAAGTGCGCCACTTGTATCTACAACTAATAAGATACCTATGCAACAGGTGCTTTTCGACCACGAGAGCAAACAGGAAAGTGCATCCCTTTTCATCTTGTCCTTTGTATATTATTGACAAAAAATTATACATGTGTTCAAGCATAGGCAGTTAAGAAGCAGGTCTCAGCCCAGAGGGGTGAATGTCCATTATAACTTGATTTCAGAGAGTTACATTAATAAAATTCTAATAATATAATTTGTGTGCAAAGCTACATTGTAACAGTTTGGCAGGCTGAAGTTGGGACTAAGCAAAATTTTGAGGAACTTGCCACTCAGTTGAGTCTGCATTGCTAGACATGAAGCTATTGTGCTTTAAAAGGAGGACAGAATCAGGTGTACCAGACATGACCAATTTGACTATTGCAGCCTCCAAGTCAGATAAGTTGACTCAACTTTAGTTATATTAACAATTATTAATTTATAATTATATATAAATTTTATGTGAATTTCACCATTAACCATTTAGTTACAGTTTATTGAATTTAATAATTTACTAACCATTTAATTACGGTGTAGTAAAATTTAACCAGAAAAAAAGCTTGTAAGGAGTTTATTAGTGGGGAAAAATTATCATTAATTCAGTCTACTTGCTAAATATATAATTTATTATTAAAATTACATTCTTATAATTTAATCAATAAAATAAATGAATAATATAATAAAATTCCACTGGTATTTTCTGGGTCAGCAAAAATGGCTGACCCTGAAACTAATACCTAAAGAGCAATTACAGCCATCATGTACCATCTCAACAGAAAACTTAATAAGTCTCATAACTTGAGCACCCAATCAACAGTGGACTAAATGGAACTGGAAATTGCAGTTAAAGTAGCCACTGACAAATTTGTCCTCATTAAACGGTTGATTCAACTTTATTAAATTGAACTCACAAGTAGTTAATTAACTGTTGATGAATTAATTGTAGTTCAAGCAGACTGACCAGTAAGAGGATAAAACCCAGCTGAAGTAAATCAGTACACCCTCATGCTGGCGAGGCATAAAGCCTCATCAACCAGATCAGCTTCACCCAATACACCCAGCCTCTGTGTGTACTTGTAAGTGTAAAGATAACACTTTACCCTCTGCTGTCAAAGTGAAGAATCACCTTTCCTCCAAGAGTGGCTTCAACTGGCGACTGATGCCGTGTCGTCCTGGGCCACCAATCATGACTTAAGGTCTTGTACCAGAAGTTTAACTGCAAGCCGGCTAGTCTGCCCACATTCTCCTGACAACAAGAATAAATTTGGGGCAACTTCTGGAATAGATTCGTTGACTTGGTGGATTCTAAACTCTCGATCCTAAAGCTACCAAATTCTCATACCTCCAAGGTTAACTTAAGGGTGAAGCTGAAAAAGTGGAAGCAAACTTAAGTTTAAATACCGATGGCTAGGATCTTGCAGTCCAGTTCCTTAAGGATAATTACACATACACAGAGAGAGCTATTGTACATCTAATCCACAAATTGTTGGACGCCTCTACCTCTTCAGGCAACTGACTCACTCAAACCCTTTAGATTAGAGCTTGAGTCATTGCTTAACTCTCAGCCTAAAGGTTGACATAACCAGTCCTGAGTGGCTCGCTAAAGTTATTAATCAATGCAAACTGCCTAGTGAAATACCAGACATGTTATGCACTCACTACCACAAAAGCATTCTGCCCATACAGGATATTTCTGATGGTTTACATCCTGTTGTACAAAGAACACACAAATAATTTTAAACCCACACTAATTCTTATGCATAGCAATGCATAACAACAAACCAGAGGGTATGCAAAGTACTCCTAATAAACCAAAACAAACCACTTCCACTTCTTAGTGGAAGACAAGCAGTGTTGGCACCCAAGGATATGACACCAAAAATATGCTGTGGGCTGGCAGACATGTATATCTTGCCAAGAGAAACATTCTGTTTACCAGATAAGAAATTATCCTGATCGTGCTACCTATGTCAAGCACCGGCGCCGACAGCAACGCTTGATTCTTTTATTTTGCATTGGAAAGCGAGTGTGGTGGTAGGGCCATCCATACTCCAAAGCATAAGAGTTGAAAACGTTTCTCTCACCATTACCGTTGACACTCCTCTCTCCAAGATCTGTGTTACACTCCCTGGTTATGACTTGGCTTGTGCCTTACACAGGAATAACTAATACCTAGGCCTATCATGTTCTATGATTATGAGCGTCAATCCCCTGTGAGGTACTAAAGCAGGCACCAGTATGAATAATCATGGAGGACACAAAACAAAGAACAAAAGTTAAACTTATAATTATGATAAACTTTTAATATAACAACTTATTTCAAGATGGGTTTAATGATCACAATTGACTATATAAACATTGATAGACATACATGTATTATCACTATTATAAAATATCAGATGGACCAAACACACTATGGCTAGTGAACACTATCATACAACTTTAACTGATACTAGATGTTATCACCAAGACCTCCCATATGCTACTAACCTAACGGCAGATACATTCTTTAATTACACACACTACAGACTCAATTCCTCACTCTCATTTAGACACAATCACACTAACATAATGTTTCATACATTCTAATAATATAAATAAACTAATAAACATTCTTAATCAACTGAAATAAAAGATTTAATTATATAAAAGGATGTACAAGATGGCAGCACCACTGGCGGACTCCTTTCTCTCAAACTTACGTATATTCACAGGAACTGAACCTAACAAATACATATACCCTTTCAGGCAACACCTAGTCACGTACTCCAAACTACTGTCACATCTTACTATGAACATATTTCAGCAGCCACACCAATATATATACAATATACAAACATTCCCATTATATGCAAATTAAAGCCTATTCATCCTGTGAGTATCACTACTTCTAATACAGTACGGATACGTAACAATCTGGAAAAAAATCCTTAAGATAGCAGGTAAGTTTATTTCATATGTCTCACCGGCCTTCACTTCCGCAACCCGCCCTCAACTCAAGTCCATTACATCCAACAGTTGACCCCACAGACGCATTCATAATTGTTTACATGCTGTTAATTCAAAACAGGAGTTTTCTCAAATATAAATTAATATCATAATATATTAGCATATTGTGCATATATATATTCATAGGTTTGGTTAGGTTAGGTGTTTAGGTTCAGTTGGCGACTATTTGTATTTGTAGTACATGGTTGAAACATTTTAGCATTGTAGTTCGAACAAAATTCGTCAGTGAAGCACTTGTTCCAGAAGTGTTCGAACGTCAGCAGTTGTGAGTCGTGTGTGTACACCATTTTTCATTTATAAACAGGGGGGTTGGCAGGTGGATTGAATCACTTTTGGATCTTTGTTTGGAGGACGGGATGACTTCCGTGGTTCTGTTGTGGAGGATCCGGTGTCGGTCGCGACTGAACTGGGTTCACACTTTTCGACTGTTAACTCCGGTTCTCATCTTAATTCTCCTCCTTTCCATTCTTGTAAACCCCTTCTTGAATATTGTTCCTTAGATTTTCGCACACATCCCCAGTCTCCTATAATGATCTTTTCTCTCTCTCAGAACTCCAGTCTGCTCTGACCCTCTGCAGTTCTACGGAGGCGTGCTCAGATGACATTCATTATGTGTTGCTGCTCCATTTCCCTAAATGCACGTTCCAGTATTTACTGAATAACTGTTTCTGGGAGTCGTCGTCAGTCCCTAAGGACTGGTTTGAGGCGGTTATTATTCCTATTTGGTAACCAGATTCTCTAGGGACATTCCCTAAGGAATTCTGCCCCATTGCCCTAATGAGTTGCGTGTGCAAACTTTTTGAATGAATGGTCAGTGCCAGTCTGATGTGGTTCTTAGAACACTATCACCAACTCTTCCTTCTCAATTTAGCTTTCGCAAGTGTAGCAGCTCAAGTGATGTCTTAGTGAACTTGGTCTATATTCGTATTGCCTTTGCTGTGAAGACTGTCGTTGCTGATGTCCTTTTTTTACCTTGAAACGATGTATGGCACCACCTGGAGATACTATATTCTGTCCCAGCTTTGTTCTTCTGGCCATTGTGGTAACCTCCCTCTCTTGGTACTACTATCTCTGCCCCTTTTTGGCAATACGAAGGTGTATTCCATTAATGTTCTGAGCACTATTCTTTTCCTTGTTGCCTTCAATGGTCTTCTTTCCTCCCTTCCCTCTGAAATTTTCTCAGCTCTCTGTGTTGACGATTTCACCCTCTGCTGTTGGGGTGATGACTCGCCTATCCTCCAACAGCGGCTACAACATGCGACTGATGCCGTGTCGTCCTGGGCCACCAATCATGACTTAAGCTCTTTACAACTAAGACTGACTCTGAAGCAGAACGTTCTTCTCCCTTCTTTGTCGCTTTATAGTAATCCTCTTTTGTATAAAAAGCTCTGCTAAACTTTTGGGGTTAATCTTTGACATTCATTTATCTTGGTCGCCCCTTATCTCTTACCTCCGAGTTGAATGCTCAAAGGTCTTTAACTTACTTAAGGTCTTTTGCCATATTTCCTGGGGAGCAGATAGACGCACTCTCCTCTATTCACATTCCTCTCTCGTGTTGTCTAAACTCGATTATGGATGTCCCACTTATGCGTCTCTCGTCCCTTTCAACTCTCCATCGTCTTGATGCTCAGCACCATACCAGGTTACGCCTAAGCTTTGGTGCCTTTCGTTCGACCTCTGTCCTGAGCCAGTATGTTGAAACTGGCCTCCTCTCTCTACAGGATCCTCGTGATCGCTACTGTTTTCGGTACCTTGAGTGGTCCCTACAAGACCCTACAAGATCGGTTGCCTCGCTTGGAAAATTCTCTCTCTCCGTTCGTGGAACCAATATTTTTCTGCGTGTCGTACCATCCATGAAGGGGTCCTACTTCCAAAGTCTTGCAAAACCTTAACCCATATCATGAAGGCTTCTGCCCTCTCTAACAGTTCTGAGACGCCTTTTCCTTGCTCACTTTTCTTCACACTCCCACTCCATTTTCGTCTGAACTGCATTGTTCTTCTTACGGTCGTGCTGTAACATATCAGAAATTGAAGGCGGAAAATGAGATTAACTCATAGGGATAGGGAGGTATAGAGGTGGAAGGGAGTAGTGAGGAAGAGTGGTCAGGGTAAGGGAAAGTTACGAATGAGAGAAAATGATATTAAAGAGGAAAGTAGAAGAGTAGAAAATAAGAGTGTTTGAATATTTAGTAAGACAGAAAGTTACTGCCACCATCCATTCAAATTCATCGTATATAAGACAAGGAATGGAACTTGTCTGCACAACAATATTATTTGGTGTTATAATTTATCAACTGTAAGCATGTACTCGTATACCCAAGAATATTTGTCGTAATTTTCAGCCAGTAAACTTCGGAGTGCTCTCCACTCTAGCTGGCAATATATCATAGAACATCCAACATCTAGGGATCACAATTAAAGACTGTTTAAAAAATAAGATAATCAATTATATATCTCCTATTAGCTCTTCACTCATATGGATATCATAATTCAGCCATATTATTTGATTTTAAATGTCCATATTCAATATGAGTCGCCACACAAAAAATTGAAAGCACCTACGGCTGACGGTCCCTGAGAATCACACAACACCTAAGTTGAAATCACAATATACGTCACCTTTGTAGGAACCGACCTGTGAGATTTATATTTATTTAATTTATATGAGTTGATATAGAATTTATATTTACGTTATTTTATATATTTCGATAGCAATTTGTATGATGTTTAGTGGACTGTATTTCTGCAAATTCTCACAAATCGATCCATACACATTAGGAGGGGGGGTTATATTAAATTTATATATATGAAGCCAATCAAACTACAGTATTAAACTACATATATTAGTATATAAATTGAGGAGGTGCCATATCTTATTGTACAGCAGGCTTAATCCACAAGGTATAACTAGGATGTAGACACCAAATAATCCTCGTGAGAGGCTAGCGTCCATCACCCAAGTAACTGATGTACCAAGATTAGTTCTTGCTTCCTCTTCTTGTTCCTGTCAAAGGGCACTAGCTGTAAAGCCGGATTCCTAATACATGACAGCTATATCAGATGAAACATTTATATATTATATGATAAGGACCACGGCTCAATTACCTGTATTTAGTGGCTCGTTCGCGTCCTAACCGGAATTAATCATAACTACCTACATTACTAGACAATAATGACATAGATTAGATTTCGGAAAGACACTTCCCTTGTGGTTGTTGACAGCGTGTTGATGATGGTAGAACAGTAATTTGATCTCCATAACACTTCGTCCAAGAGAATTATAGGAGCTGAATTTGCTCCAATCACTATGTTCTTAAACAATGGCTGACCTCCCTCACAAATGACGCTTCTGGCTCTCTTTGTCCAGATGTCAATAAGTGATAAAAAGGTAACATTTACTCTATTTTGATACTGATAATTAAGTAAATTCAAATGAGATGTTTTTATGATGTTATAAGTCCAAAGACTACTGTATTTAAGAATAATTCCCAACAGAATAACTGGTGAATTTAAAGTACTATGTGGCAATGATATCCCGTTTTCTATTGATGGAAAATTCCACTACAAGCTACATTTTCTATGGGTTAACTTGTGTATACAAAAGCAGCAATATTATCTGCATATGTCATTTAATTAAATTAATATTAGTAAATGGTGTCAGCTTTTCGTAAGGAAATTTGACTCCTGAGCGTCATTTTTGAGCTGAATTCTGGCTCTCTGCACCTATTTGCAGTTTCAAATTAAGATTTTGTTTTACCGAAAATATGCCAATTACTGATAACAGAGATGGGGCATATTTAACCCAAACCCCTCTTCAGTTTACAAAATATGTGAAATGTCGGTAATTTGACCCACTGAGCGTCATTTTTGAGACAAATTCTTGCTTTCTGCACCTATTTTCAGTTTCAAATTACGAATTTTTATACCGAAAATATGCCAATTACTGAAAACAGCGATGGGTCATATTTTGCCCAAACCCCCTGTTACGACCCAGGGTTCTTCAGTGGAAACCAGAGGTCAAAATTTAACTAATTAAGCTACGTTAGAGTAGGAAATCGCAACCCGATGTGGCTTTGTTTGTATCTTCTCTGCCAGACGTAAGACTATTCTTGTTTCTCAAAGAGCATTTAAAGACTGAGCTGGGGGTTGATTATTAAATAATAACATAAGCACCAACTATGCTTACTATTACTTTCTAATCATCTGTAAAGTAAACCTGAGTAAACTTGGTATAGGGCTGCGGTACGATTAGTTGAGCAGTCTGCCGGCAGCTGGGGGAACGGAGAGAGACTCCATCTTTTCTGAGCTGGCGTGGTGTGGACCGGAACCTCCTACCCTTCCTCTTCCTTTCCTTATTTCTGTGTCTTGTTCAAGCTAAGTATATACTGTGTACATTATTCAATTTCTGGCATACTTATGTTCTATGTGTAGAGTAGTCTATTCTATGTGTAGTAGGTGTTTTTAGGGTTTATATTACTAGTTATTCAAAACGGGGTCCCATTGGAACCACGTGGTCCCCTACCCTAAGCTGACTCTCATTTCAAGTTATTCAATAGTAGAGCTTTACCCTAGCTTGTGCTCAGTGTAAAACCTTGTATCCTGTTTATGTGGACCAAGGCTTTTAACGTAAGGTAGTGTGGTAAAGTTATTATTATTATTGTTATTGGTGTGAGTGTATATGGGGGGCTGTTATCATACCATATATATTATTATAACAAGTGGTTGGCCAGTCCGGGAGGAACATTATAAGTGTAAAAAATTAGATTCTTGAATGCCAAAACTAAAAATTTTTGTTTCCGCAGAACAGTTGTGTGTTAGCCTAGGGTCCAGCTCATCTAGCAAAGGACATTCTTGCACTGACTGGACACCTAGCTGGATCCCTTCACGATTAAGGTTAGTGTGGCCTTGTGTTAGAGGCCGTGCAAATTTTTGTTTTTTTTCCAATTTTTATTTTTTAATTTTTTCTTTGGCTGGGAGCTAAAATTATTAGTGATGTCATCTGAAATGCAGAAACTGGCAAGGAAGCCTTCAGCAGTAGAGATAAAGAAACTTACCAAGTCTAATTTAGTATTGTTAGGCAAGGAATTTGGCCTAGAATTAAATGACGTGGATAAAAAGTGGACTTTGGTGAATGAAATATTACAGCATTGTATTGATGAAGAACAATTGGCAAGTGATACACCTTTATGCCAGCCTAGCCAAGCGGAAAGTGCAACTCGTAGGGATAGAGAATTAGCTCTAGAGTTAAATAAATAAATAAATATGTTTATTCAGGTAAGGTACAAACATACAAGTGATGTTACATTAATGGATTGATATATAGATAGAGCTAGTACATACAATGCCTAAAGCCACTATTACGCAATGCGTTTCGGGCAAGAAAAACTTTAATATCTAGAACTTAATACTAATTGAGCATAAAGAATAAAAAGTGTTGAGAACAAATACAAATAAAGATAAAAAAAAGGGGGAACATGACTGAAAAAGCAGCACAAATACAATAGGTTGACAAACAGTGTTGATTAAAAAATATAACAGACATGGGTTGACAATAGAGGAGTGAGGTAGGTTACAGGGAATTTATTAGGTAGTGTTTAGTTTTTATCTTAAACTGGTTGAGAGAGGTACAGTCTTTAACATGGTTGGGAAGGTCATTCCACATTCTGGGTCCCTTGATTTGTAGAGCATTTCTAGTTTGATTAAGTCGTACTCTAGGAATATCAAAACTGTATTTATTTCTGGTGTGGTGCTCATGGGTTCTGTTACAACCTTCAATGAAGCTATTGAGGTCAGGATTGGCATTACAGTTCAGCGTTTTATATATGTATAATACACAAGAGAGAATGTGCAGTGACTTAATATCTAACATATTCAGAGATTTGAGTAAGAGTACCGAGTGATGTCTGGGGCCAGAGATGGATATTGTCCTAATAGCAGCTTTGTGTTGGGTAATTAGAGGACGTAAATGATTTTGGGTAGTAGAACCCCAAGCACAAATACCATAGTTGAGGTATGGGTAGATGAGGGAGTAATAGAGAGTAACCAGGGCAGGGCGGGGTACATAATATCTGATCTTAGAAAGAATGCCAACAGTTTTTGAAACTTTTTTTGATATATTTAGAATGTGTCCCTGGAAACTCAGCTTGTGGTCGATGAGAACGCCAAGGAATTTGCCATCTAATTTGTTACAAATTTGGGTATTGTTTATTTTGAGATTTATCTGATTAGAGGATTTATTGCCAAACAGAATATAAAACGTTTTGTCAATGTTAAGGGTGAGTTTGTTGGCAGTTAGCCAAAGATGGACTTTCTCTAGCTCAGTATTTACTGTGGCATTTAGAGCAAAGGGGTCAGGACTGGAGTAAATGAAGGTTGTGTTGTCAGCAAATAGAATTGGTTTGAGGTGTTGGGAGGCATTTGGAAGGTCATTAATGTAGATGAGAAAGAGGAGAGGGCCAAGTATGCTGCCCTGAGGAACACCAATGTTGATGGGTAGGGTGGGAGAAATTGTATTATTCACAGAAACATACTGGAGCCTGTCAGTAAGATAAGATTTGAGGTATTGCAGGGAGTGTCCTCTGACTCCATAATGATGTAATTTAAGAAGAAGGTTTTGGTGGTTGACAGTGTCAAAAGCCTTATGCAGGTCCACAAATAACCCAACAGGAAACTCCTTTTTATCAAGAGCTGCGTGAATTAAGTTAATCATACTAATAAGTGCATCGTTAGTGCTTTTTTTGGGTCTGAAGCCATATTGACAAGAGCTAAGTATATTGTGTTTGGCTAGAAAAGAGTAAAGCTGCTTGTAGATTAGTTTTTCGAATATTTTTGACAAGTTAGGCAGGATTGATATAGGTCTGTAGTTGTTAACATCTGTGAGATCACCACATTTGTGGACAGGGGTTAATCTTGTTTTTTTTAGAATGTCTTGAAAGGTTTGGAGTTCAAGTGACTTGTTGAAGAGCAATGCAATAGCAGGGGCTAAAGATCTGGAGGCTTTTTTGTAAATTAAAGTTGGTATCTCCTCGAGGGCACTAGACTTGGTTTTAAGGGAAAGGATTATCTCATTGACATCAGTGGAACTAGTAGGCTTTAGGTACAGAGACTGTGGATAGTTACCTGTAAGATAGTCCTTAACATCAGTACAGGAAGATGGAATATCATTTGCAAGGGATGACCCAATGGAAGAGAAGAACCTATTGAACTCAATAGCAGAATCAGAGGCTGAAAGCTGACCAACGTTATTGGAAAGGAGTGTTGGTTTGTTATTTAAAATCTTCTTTGATCTCAATATTTGTGAAATTGTGCTCCAAGTTTTTTTAATGTTGCTCTTTATTTGGGTAAATTTATCTTCATAGTATTTAGTTTTGGCTCGTCTAATTATTTTAGATAGCAATAACGAGTAATTCTTTGAGAATTCTTTGGAGACTGTTCCTAGCCTATACTTCTTCTCAAGGTCATGTTTTTTGTTAATGGATTTAAGTATTCCCTTTGTAAGCCAAGGATTGTTAAGCCTTTTGCTTGTGACTTGTTTTGTAAGCATAGGACAGTGGGTGTCATAAAGGCTAAGAGTTGTTTGTAGAAAAGATTGCCCTGCTAGGTTGATGTCCCCTATGTTACCTAACTCGGACTCCCAGTTGACATTATCAGCAGCAGTTATAAAATTGTTTATAGCAGTTTTATTGTGCAGCCTAAAGCTTAACTCCCTTGTCTCTAGAGGTGGTTTGCTAATGTTAGTTAAGAGAAATGTGGGGTAATGGTCTGTAGTGCTATCGGTGATTATACCTGAAGTAAGCGGAGAGGTTATGTTGGTCCAGATGTGATCTAGAGTCGTAGCAGTACTATCATATCATCGTAGCAGTATTGGTCTAGTGATTAAGGGTATGAGGAAGCAGGAATTCATACAGTTGAGGAAGCTAACAGCAGTAGGGTGTTCAGGCTCGCAGAGGTCAATATTAAAGTCCCCTGCGATAAATAGATGGTTTTTGTTCAGTCTGTTATCTAGTATTAGATTTCTAAGGTTTGAGTTGAATTCAGACACATCAGTGTTAGGAATTCTATAGACTGCACCCACAGACAGGACAGACTCGGCACCCTTGACTCTGAAACTGGCGAAGATATACTCCCCACAGCAGTCTCTAGTTCTAATTATTTTTAAGCATGTTAGTTCTTGGTGGTAGTAAAGAGCAGTACCACCACCTCTCTGCATTGGACGACAGTT
Organism: Procambarus clarkii; assembly: GCF_040958095.1. Lineage (NCBI taxonomy): Eukaryota > Metazoa > Arthropoda > Malacostraca > Decapoda > Cambaridae > Procambarus > Procambarus clarkii. The sequence goes on from NC_091207.1 coordinate 32,535,105, forward strand.
GTGAATTGCCGAGTAGTTAGGCATGTTAAAGAGTTGAGTAGTATCCTCTTTCAACCACGTTTCAGTAAGTATAATAAAAGAGAATTTGTTGTCAATAGTTTCAATCAAGGCACTAACATCATCGAAGTGTTTACCTAGGGATCTAACGTTCAAGTTGATTACAGAGATATTGTGATTATCTGTTAATACATTGTTTACATCATGTGCTGTAAAATATCTGCAATTTTGATCACTGAAGTGATGATTGTCATAGATAGTGGATAAGAGGTTTAGTTCTGGGTCTATACTTGTCTGCATAAAAAGGCTGTTTGCAGGAAAACAAGGTAAGAATGGCAAATTACAAAATAGAAAACAAAGAAAAAAGTAGATTAAAAATTCTAAAGTAAAATAAACTTAATGGTAATTTTAAGTAAAAAGAAAAAAAAACTTAATGGGAACTAGGAATGTAAAAAATTAACTAGAATAATTAATAACAATAGATGACCAAAAAAGTAAAAAAACAATTATGAAATCTATAAGATGAAAAGCTTGCTTACTATACTATTATAAGTACACTATAGTTGAATACTAAAGTTACACTAAAACAAACTGAGGTAGTTTAAATAGAGATACACTCAGGAACACTGGATAATGAAGTTAATACTACAGGACACAGGCAAAGCCAGTGTACTATGGAACATGGGAGTAAAAAGAAAAAAAGACAATAATAAAGATGACAATATTATTTTTTTTTTTTTTTTTAACTAAAGTTAAAACCTTTTGAAAGGAAAGGCAGAGCTAAAGTACACAAAGGTAGTTAAATGAGATTATAATTTGAATTCAGGCTATACAGCAGATATCCCACAGTCATTGAGGAAAGAATTAAGGTGAGCTTCTGTGGTTATTGAATAGGTTTTTCCAGTGTCAGTCCTCCTAGCTATAATTTTACCATCTCGCACAAAACAGTGTTTAATTGTAGGGGAATTTTTGCAGAAGCCACGCAGTTTAAAAAAGAGATTTTTCCTGCACCTGGTCAGACATTCATTCACATAAACAGTGGATTTACTAGCGACTGCAGATGAGATGAGATCAGACTTGCGGGAGCAGCTATCTAATTTTAAACGAATTCGCCTGTTATTAGTACCAGATGATTTGGTACCCACAGCCATAAGCTGCACTCTATAAGCTGCTCTATAAGTTAGCAAAAATAAAATTAGAGGAGCAAAGACTCAAAACCGAGGAGGCTAGAATTAGAGTGAATGCCACTGGACCTCCACCTGCCGGGGATTCAAACCCCAGGCATTATGAGAAAAAGCATAATTTGCCTGAATTTTCCGAGTCGGACCCTGAAAGGTTTTTCAACCATTTTCAGAGATTGGCCATGTCCATGAACTGGCCAAAAGAAGAGTGGGTGAAAATCCTACAGGGAAGACTTAGGGGTAAAGCACAAGATGTTTTTATAAACATGCCTGACGACGAGTGTTTTGAATATGATAAAGTGAGGGAACGTATTTTGCGGGCATATGAAATTACTCCTGAAGCTCACCGCCAAGTTTATCGCAACCTTAGGCCTACTCACAACCAACCACTCACTGAATTTGCTAATGATCAAATTAGATTGTTTGATAAATGGATTCGCTCGGCTAAAGCCGAAACATACGAGGCACTCAAGAATACTTTGTTAATCGAACAGTTTATAGATAGTATGCCAGACATTGTAGCTCAGTATATTAGAGGAAGCGTAGAGGTAAATTCTAAAATAGGGGATTTGGTCAAGTTGGCAGAAAACTACCAATTGGCGGGCAAAAGGCCCAATAAAAATAATTATACCCCACAGAGTAACAAAACTTATACCCACAGCCAGTCCAGACCAACTCATTCTAACTCTTTAACTAATGCACCTTCTGTTTCAGACATAACTAACCCTGTTAAAGTCTCTAGCCCCACGGCACCTAAGGGTGAACCGAATGGTAATTCTGTTAGTAATGTCTCTTCTCCCTGACGTTTTTGTGGTCACTGTCAACGTCCAAACCACACTATTAGCCGTTGTTGGCAACTGTACCCGGAAAAAAGACCCAATGCTCTAGTTGTGACACAGGACTTGAGGCCTTCGGAAGGGTTAGGGAGTAAGACCTCCAACCCATAGTGGTTGGACTTGCTTACCCCATTCTTATCGAAAGGGCGACTACTTTTGTCTGAGGGTTCTTCCTGGAAGGACATGGTGATCTTCCGAGACACCGGTGCCATCCAGACTTTAATTTTAGAGTGTGCATTGCAAGGTGCCAACACTCTCGACACTGGAGAGGTGGTACTGGTCGAGGGTGTCACTAGTGATACTCGAGCAGTACCCCTCCATAAGGTTACCCTGGAATCTGATTTCCACAAGGGTGTTTGTACAGTCGGAGTCACTTCATACCTACCTTTCCCTAATGTTGATGTAATAGTTGGTAATGATTTAGCAGGGGATAAGGTAGGGGACTCCAGACTGCCTATTATGTTGCCTACCCCTAAGGTTTGCCTGGATCCACCCGCCACAGAGGATAATGTTGTGTACCCTGCGTGCGCGGTGACCAGGTCTATGGGACTTAAATGTAAGGGCAGCCCTGTGCTTGCCAAGGTGGTAAATCCCGAGGACACGAGGAACTTTCCGAGTGGTGAAAACCAAGTGGACCTCGCGGACACATTCATGGCGCGACTCGATGACGTGGCCGAGGACATTGTGGAGAGCCTGCCACCGCCATCTACCGAGAGTAGTGGGGAGGTGGAGGAGAGCACTGTTGAGCCTCGGCCAATAGCATCTGACCAAGGCCTAGATACCTCCTTGAGTGAGTTACAGAAAGCTGACCCAACTCTTGCAGATTGTCATGAGACAGCCGTCTCTATGGAGGAAATTGTAGACGCAGCAACTGGGTACTACTACAATGATCGGATTTTGATGAGAAAATGGAGACCACAGAGTGCGCCCTTGTCAAATGAGTGGGAGGTAGTCCACCAGGTTATGTTGCCGACCTGCTATAGAGAAGGAATTTTGGCAGCTGCTCATGATGATCCTATGGGGGGACATCAAGGTATTAATATTATGTATCACAAAATTTTAAAGTATTTTTTCTGGCCCAAGCTGAAAAGCGATGTGGCAAAATTTTGTAATGCATGTATTGTTTGTCAACTGGTTGGGAAACCAAACCAGACACCACCTAAAGCTCCTCTAAGGCCTATTGTCGTGCCAGAGGAACCATTTTCTCATGTGGTAATGGACTGTGTTGGACCATTACCCAGAACTAAGTCTGGTAATATTTACCTAATCACGATGATGTGTATCACTACACGTTACCCAGAGGCTTTTGCTGTAAGGAACATCTGAGCAAAAACTGTTGTTGCTCCTATGTTGCAATTTTTTTCCACTTTTGGACTGCCTCGGGTCGTGCAAACTGACAATGGTACTAACTTTAAGTCTGATATTTTTTAGCAATTTTGTAAGGACCGTGGAATAACTCATAAGGTTTCCAGCCCATACCATCATCAGAGTCAGGGGGTAATTGAACGTTTCCATCTAACTCTGAAGCAGATGTTGAAGACATCGTGCGAGAGTTCCCTCACCTTCTGGGATGAGAATTTACCGTATATTTTGTTTGCGGCTAGAGAGGGATTACAAAGTTCACTGGGTTGTTTTCCTTTTGAGTTAGTCTTTGGCCATAAAGTTCGTGGATCCTTACAAATGTTACAGGAGAATCTGTTAGGGAACGTAACGTTAACCGAAGGTTCGGCTTTCTATGCGCAACACCACCAGAGACTCAAAGACTGCAAGGTGGCTGCACTAAAGTATCTTGGGAAGGCCCAAGAAAAGATGAAAGAACGTAACGATGCTAAATCTAAGTTGCCGGTATTTCAGCCTGGCGACCCTGTCCTGGTATTAAAACCTCGACTAGGGAACACTATGTCCCACAAGTACGAAGGCCCCTACATTGTGACAGAAAAGACTGGGGACCTCACGTACAAAGTGAGGCACTCTGACAAACGTAACCAGGTAATGCTCGTACATGTAAATCGGCTGAAGAAGTTCCAGGGCCCCAGGCCCATTGCATTAACCAATGTTTCCATTTCCAGTGAGAGAGGGGATGATTGTTCTGGGGACCCAACTAATCTCATTTTCAATAATTCTAGTTCTGTGAATGCTGTGGAGGAGGGACTGTCCCATTTGCAGATGGCCCAACGTGAAGAGGTGCAGTCGTTGGTTGATGAATTCTCCAGTCTGTTCGGGTAGGTCCCGACCCAGACTGATGCCATTTGCGATGATGTTGAGTTGACGGGCTACACTCCCATTCGCCTTCAACCCTATCGGATGAGTCCAGAAAAGAAGGCCATCGTACGGAAGGAGGTCGACTTCTTGCTCCAGCATGGCCTCATCCGGCCGAGCCAGGGCTCTTGGTGCTCGCCCTGCCTTTTGGTCCCCAAACCAGACGGCTCCTGGCGATTATGCACCGACTATCGGCAGCTCAACAAGGTGACCATTGTGGATGCCTATCCGCTGCCCCTCCTCGAGGACTGCATCGACAAGCTGGGAAACGCCAAGTACGTCTCGAAATTCGACCTCTCGAGGGGGTATTATCAAATCCCACTCACTGAACGTGCTAAACAACTAACTGCGTTCGTGACACCCGAGGGTGCTTTTGAGTATCAAGTGTTACCGTTTGGCTTGCGTAATGCCCCTGCCACGTTCCAGAGACTCGTGAACTCTCTGCTCGCTAAGGTGCCAAATTGTCGGGCGTATTTAGATGATATCGTGCTTTTTAACAGTAATTGGGCTGACCACATAGCTAGGTTATGCCAGTTCACGATCTTGAAAAAGGCAAATCTTACCTTAAATGCTAAAAAGTGTCATTTTGGCCAAGGCACAGTGACGTACCTCGGTTATGAAGTGGGCCAAGGAAAAGTGTTACCTCTGCAAAATAAAATCAGTGCCATTCTGGAATATCCAGTGCTAAAGTCTAAAAAGGCCATTCAAAGATTTATCGGTATGTGTGTGTATTATCGACGCTTTTGTCAGAACTTTTCCAGTGTTGCCACTCCTCTCACAGACTTGTTGCGGAAGGCCGTTAAATTTAAGTGGCCATCAGACTGTGCAGAGGCATTTAAAAATATGAAATTGATCTTAGCTTCCGCCCCAGTGCTTGCTAGTCCAAGGTTCGATCGACCGTTTAAAATTCATGTGGATGCGTCTGACTCGGGTGCTGGTGCAGTGTTGTTGCAAACTGGGGATGATCAAATGGAACACCCAGTATATTATTACTCTGTGAAATTCGACAAGGCGCAACTCAATTATTCAGTGGTAGAAAAAGAGGCGTTGGCGCTAGTGTTAACATGTAAAAAGTTCGAAATTTACCTCACAGGTAATATAGTGGAAGTGTACACGGACCATAACCCACTAGTTTTCCTGACTCAGATGAAGGGGAAGAATAAACACATCCTCAGGTGGGCATTGTACCTACAGGACTTCAATCTTTCCATTACCCACCTACAGGGCAGGCTCAACGTGATAGCCGACGCTCTGTCCCGGTTGCCTGAATAACATTCATCTGGGCCACAGGAAGCCATTTACCAACTGTCATGCTTTAGTTATTTTTTTTTAGGTTCTCCTGTGACATTAAATATTCCGTGTCCAAATTATTTACTTCCCTGTTTTTTTTCTGGGTATGTTTTTTTTTCTTTCAGAGAACTCCTTTGTATTTTTTCTTGCAGAGAAATTGTTGCTTTTTGATTGATTTTTTTTTGTCATATGTTTTTCTTTTTATTCTCTGTATACTCTTACAAAAAAATATGACTACTATTCTAGTAGTCACATTTTTTTTTTCTCTGAAGGGGGGAGGAGTGTTATGACCCTGAGTTCTTCAGTGGAAACCAGAGGTCAAAATTTAACTAATTAAGCTACTTTAGAGTAGGAAATCGCAACCCGATGTGGCTTTGTTTGTATCTTCCCTGCCAGACGTAAGACTATTCTTGTTTCTCAAAGAGCATTTAAAGACTGAGCTGGGGGTTGATTATTAAATAATAACATAGGCACCAACTATGCTTACTATTACTTTCTAATCATCTGTAAAGTAAACCTGAGTAAACTTGGTATAGGGCTGCGGTACGATTAGTTGAGCAGTCTGCCGGCAGCTGGGGGGAAGGAGAGAGACTCCATCTTTTCTGAGCTGGCGTGGTGTGGACCGGAACCTCCTACCCTTCCTCTTCCTTTCCTTATTTCTGTGTCTTGTTCAAGCTAAGTATATAATGTGTACATTATTCAATTTCTGGCATACTTATGTTCTATGTGTAGAGTAGTCTATTCTATGTGTAGTAGGTGTTTTTAGGGTTTATATTACTAGTTATTCAAAAGGGGGTCCCATTGGAACCACGTGGTCCCCTACCCTAAGCTGACTCTAACTTCAAGTTATTCAATAGTAGAGCTTTACCCTAGCTTGTGCTCAGTGTAAAACCTTGTATCCTGTTTATGTGGACCAAGGCTTTTAACGTAAGGTAGTGTGGTAAAGTTATTATTATTATTGTTATTGGTGTGAGTGTATATGGGGGGCTGTTAAGGGGTAAATAAATAAGTACATGAATTATAGGAGTATCCCTTCTTCCTGTGTGGGAGTGCATTGATCAACCCTTAGACTGACATATATGGTCTAGTAGCAAGGTATTATTACTGTGGATAGTTTATTTTGGGGGCCGGGCCTTTTAGCTCTCCCATATTTGATACTCTGTCTTCTAACTACCCTTACCTCTTAATAGTACCAGTTCCCTCATAGTAAGCCAGCACCCACAATATTATTTTATAACACCCCCCCCCCCTGTAGTTTTAAAAAAATATATGAAATGTCGGAAATTTGTCTCCTGAGCGTCATTCTTGAGCCGAATTTTTGCTTTCTGCACCTATTTGCAATTTCAAATTTCGACTTTTAAAACAGAAAATATACCACTTACTGAAAACGGCGATGGGTGGGATATTTTGCCCAAACACCCCTTGCATTTTTCAAAATATGTGAAATGGTGGAAATTTGACTCCAGAGTGTCATTTTTGAGCCGAATTCATGCTCTCTGCACGTATTTTCAGTTTCAAACTACGACTTTTTATACCGAAAATCTTGAATTATTGAAAACGGCGAAGGAACATATTTTGCCTTAACCCCCCCCCCCCCCCGTCTGTTTTCAAAATATGTGAAATGTCGAAAATTAGACTCCTGAGCGTAATTTTTTAGCGGAATTCTGGCTCTGTGCACCTTTTTTGCAGTTTCAGATTACGTCTTTTTGTACCGAAAATATTGCAATTATTGAAAACGGCAATGGGTCATATTTTGCCCAAACCCCCCTGCAGTTTTAATATGTGTGATATGTCGGAAATTTGACTCCTGAGCGTCATTCTTGAGTCGAATTCCGGCTCCTTGCACCTAATTTGCAGTTTCAAATTACGAATTTTCATACCGAATATATAAGGCACTTATTGAAAACGGAGATGGGTCATATTTTGCCCAAATCCCCCTGCATTTTTAAAATATGTAAAATGTAAAAAATTTTATTACTGAATGTCATTCTTGAGCCTAATTTTTCCTTTCTGCACCTATTTTCATTTTCAAATTAAGATTTTTTTTACTGAAAATATGCCAATTACCTAAAAAGGCGATGGATCATATTTTGCCCAAACCCCTTGTAGGTTTCAAAATATGTGAAATGTCGGAAATTTGACTCCTGAGCGTCATTTAAGAGCCGAATTCTGGCTCTCTGCACCTATTTGCAGTTTCAAATTACGAATTTATATACCGAAATAATGCCAATTGCTTGAGATGGCGATGGCTCATATTTTGACCAAACACCCCCTGCAGTTTTCAAAATATGTGAAATGTCGGAAATTTTACTCCTGAGCGTCATTTTTTATACGAATTCGCGCTCTCTGCACCTATTTGCAGTTTCAAATTACGACTTTTTATACTGAAATAATGCCAATTACTTAAAACGGCGATGGATCATATTTTATTTTACCCCTCCCCCCCCCAGTTTTCAAAATATGTGTAATGTCGGAAATTTGACTTCTGAGCGTCATTTTTGAGCCGAATTCTTTCTCTCAGCACCTATTTGCAGTTGCAAATTACGAATTTTTATACCGAAATAGTGCCAATTACTTTATACGGCGATGGATTATATTTTGACCAAACACCCCCTGCAGTTTTCAAAACATGTGAAATGTCGGAAATTTGACTCCTGAACGCCATTTTTAAGCCGAATTCGTGCTCTCTGCACCTATTTGCAGTTTCAAATTAAGTTTTTTTTTACGAAAATATGCCAAATACTGATATCAACGATGGGGTCATTCTTAGCTCAAACCCCCCGCAGTTTACAAAATATGTGAATTGTCGGAAATTTGACTCCTGAGCGTCATTTTTGAGCCAAATTCTGGCTCTCTGCACCCATTTGCAGTTTCAAATTACGAATTTTTATACCGAAAATATGGCAATTATTGAAAACTGCGATGGGTCATATTTTGCCCAAATCCCCCTACAGTTTTCAAAATATCTGAAATGTTATACATTTGAATCCAGAGCGTCATTTTTGAGACAAATTCTTTCTTTCTTTACCTATTTTCAGTTTCAAATTACGATTTTTTTTACAGAAAATATGCCAATTACTGAAAACTGCGATGGGTCATATTTTGCCCAAATCCCCCTGCAGTTTTAAAATATGTAAAATGTCGAAAATTTGATTCCTGAGCGTCATTCTGGAGCAGAACTTTTGCTTTCTGCACCGATTTTCAGTTTCAAATTAAGGCTTTTTATAACGAAAATATGCCAATTACTTAATACAGCGATGGGTCGTATTATGACCAAACCCCCCTTCAGTTTTTAAAATATGTGAAATGTCGGAAATTTGATTCTTAAGCGTCATTTTTGAGCCGAATTCTGGCTCTCTGCACGTATTTTCAGTTTCAAATTACGACTTTTTATGCCGAAAATATGCCAATTACTAAAAACGACGATGGGTCATGTTTTTCCCAATCCCCCTTGTAATTTTCAAAATATGTGACATATGGAAATTTGACTCCTGATCGTAATATTTGAGCCGAATTCTGGCTCTCTGCACCTATTTGCAGTTTCAAATTATGTTTTTTTTTACCGATAATGTGCCAATTACTGAAAACAAGAAAGGGTCATGTTTAGCCCAAACCTCCCTGCAGTTTACAAAATATGTGGAATGACGGATATTTGACTCCTGAGCGTTATTTTTGAGTCGAATTCTGGCTCTCTGCACTTATTTGCAGTTATAAATTATAAATTTTTATACCGAAAATATGCCAATTTCTTAAAACGGCGATGGGTCATATTTTGACCAAACCCACCATCAGTTTTCGAAATACGTGAAATGTCGGAAATTTCACTCCTGAGCGTCATTTTTGTGCCGCTTTCACGCTCTCTGCACATATTTTCAGTTCAAATTTACTAGTTTTTAAACAGAAAATATGTACACCTCAAAACGGCATGGGTCAAATTTTGCCCAAACCCCCCTGCAGTTTACAAAATATGTGAAATGTCGGAAATTTGACTCTTGAGCGTCATCTTTGAGCCGAATTCTGGCTCTCTGCACCTTTTTGCAGTTTCAAATTACAACTGTATTTTACCGAAAATATGCCAATTACTGAAAACGGCAATGGGTCATATTAAGCTCAAAACTCCACACCCAGCCCCCCCCCCCCCTTGCAGTTTACAAAATATGTGAAATGTCGAAAATTAGACTCCTGAGCGTCATTTTTTAGCGGAATTCTGGCTCTGTGCACCTTTTTTGCAGTTTCAGATTACGTCTTTTTGTACCGAAGATATTGCAATTATTGAAAACGGCAATGGGTCATATTTAGCCCAAACCCCCCTGCAGTTTTAATATGTGTGATATGTCGGAAATTTGACTCCTGAGCGTCATTCTTGAGTCGAATTCCGGCTCCTTGTACCTAATTTGCAGTTTCAAATTACGAATTTTCATACCGAATATATAAGTCACTTATTGAAAACGGAGATGGGTCATATTTTGCCCAAATCCCCCTGCAGTTTTAAAATATGTAAAATGTCAAAAATGTTATTCCTGAAAGTCATTCTTGAGCCTAATTTTTGCTTTCTGCACCTATTTTCAGTTTCAAATTAAGAATTTTTGTACCGAAAATATGCCAATTACCTAAAAAGGCAATGGATCATATTTTGTCCAAACCCCCCTGTAGGTTTCAAAATATGTGAAATGTCGGAAATTTGAATCCTGAGCGTCATTTAAGAGCCGAATTCTGGCTCTCTGCACTTATTTGCAGTTGCAAATTACGACTTTATATACCGAAATAATGTCAATTGCATGAGACGGCGATGGATCATATTTTGACCAAACACCTCCTGCAGTTTTCAAAATATATGAAATGTCGGAAATTTTACTCCTGAGCGTCATTTTTTATACGAATTCACGCTCTCTGCACCTATTTGCAGTTTCAAGTTACGACATTTTATACCGAAAATATCCCACTTATTAAAAAGGGCGATGGGTCATGTTTTGCCCAATCCCCCTTCAGTTTTTAAAATATGTGAAATGTCGGAAATTTGACTCTTGAGCGTCATTTTTGAGCCGAATTCTGGCTCTCTGCATCTATTTTCAGTTTCAAATTACGATTTTTATACTGAAATAATGCCAATTACTTAAAACGGCGACGGATCATATTTTACCCCCCCCCAGTTTTCAAAATATGTGTAATGTCAGAAATTTGACTTCTGTGCGTCATTTTTGAGTCGAATTCTTTCTCTCTGCACCTATTTGCAGTTTCAAATTACGACTTTTTATACCGAAATAGTGTCAATTACTGAAAACGGCGATGGATTATATTTTGACCAAACACCCCCCTGCCGTTTTCAAAACATGTGAAATGTCGGAAATTTTACTCCTAAGCGTCATTTTTGAGACGAATTCACGCTCTCTGCACGTATTTTCAGTTTCAAATTACGACTCTTTATCCCGAAAATATGCCAATTACTAAAAACGGCGATGGGTCATTTTTTGCCCAATCCCCCTTGCAATTTTCAATATATGTGACATATGGAAATTTGACTCCTGAGCGTCCTTTTTGAACTGAATTCACGCTCTCTGCACATATTTTCAGTTTCAAATTACTACTTTTTATACCGAAAATATGCCAACTACTCAAAACGGCGATGGGTCATATTTTACTCAAACGACCCCCCCCCCCTCCCTGTAGTTTACAAAATATGTAAAATGACGGAAATTTGACACCTTGCCGTCATTTTTGAGCTAAATTCTGGCTCTCTGCATCTATTTGCAGTTTCAAATTACTACTTTTTATACCGAAAATATGCCTATTACTGAAATCGGCGATGTGTCATATTTAGCCCAAACCCGCCTTGCAGTTTACAATATATATGTGAAATGTCGGAAATTTGACTCCTGAGCGTCATTTTTGAGCCGAATTCCGGCTCTTTGCACCTACTTGCAGTGTCAAATTACAACTTTTAAAACCGAAAATATGCCAATTACTGAAAACAGCGATGGATCATATTTTGCCCAAACCCCCTTGCAGCTTTAAAAATATGTGAAATATCTGAAATTTGACTCCTGAACGTCATTTTTGAGCCGAATACTGTCTCTCTGAATCTATTTGCAGTTTCAAATAATTTTATTCCGATTCAATTTTTATTCCGAAAATATAGCAATTATTGAAAACGGTGAGGGGTCATATTTTGCCCAAATCCCCCTGCAGTTTTCATAATATGTGAAATATCGGAAATTTGACTCCTGAGCGTCATTTTTGAGACGAATTCTTGCTTTTTGCACCTATTTTCAGTGTCAAATTACGATTTTTTATACCGAAAATATGCCATTTACTGAAAACGGAGATGGGTTATATTTTGCCCAAATCCCCCTACAGTTCAAAATATGTAAAATATCGAAAATTTGGTTCCTGAGCGTCATTCATGAGCCGAATTCTTGCTTTCTGCACCTATTTTCAGTTTCAAATTAAGACATTTTATACCGAAAATATGGCAATTACTTAAAAAGGCGATGGATCATATTTTTCCCAAACCCCCCTGCAGGTTTCAAAATATGTGAAATGTCTGAAATTTGTCTCCTAAGCGACATTTTTGAGCCGAATACTGGCTCTCTAAATATATTTGCAGTTTCAAATTACAATTTTTTATACCGAAAAGATAGCAGGGTTTGAAAACGGCGATGGGTCATATTTTGCCCAAATCCCCCAGCAGTTTTCAAAATATGTGAAATGTCGGAAATTTTACTCCTAAACGTGTTTTTTGAGACGAATTCTGGCTCCCTGCACCCATTTGCAGTTTCAAATTACGACTTTTTATGCCGAAAATATGTCTATTACTGAAAACGGCGATGGGTCATATTTAGCCCAAACCCGCCTTGCAGTTTACAATATATATGTGAAATGTCGGAAATTTGACTCCTGAGCGTCATTTTTAAGCCGAATTCTCGCTCTCTGCACATATTTTCAGTTTCAAGTTACTACTTTTTATACCGAAAATATGACAACGACTCAAAACGGCGATGGGTCATATTTTACTCAAACGACCCCATTTCCCCTGCAGTTTACAAAATATGTGAAATGACGGATATTTGACTCCTGAGCGTTATTTTTGAGTCGAATTCTGGCTCTCTGCACCTACTTGCAGTGTCAAGTTACAACTTTTAAAACCGAAAATATGCCAATTACTGAAAACAGCGATGGATCATATTTTGCCCAAACCCCCTTGCAGTTTTAAAAATATGTGAAATATCTGAAATTTGACTCCTGAACGTCATTTTTGAGCCAAATACTGTCTCTCTGAACCTATTTGCAGTTTCAAAAAACAATTTTTTATTCCGAAAATATAGCAATTATTGAAAACGACGATGGGTCATATTTTGCCCAAATCCCCCTGCAGTTTTTAAAATATGTGAAATGTTGGAAATTTGACTCTTGAGCGTCATTTTTGAGACGAATTCTGGCCCTCTGCACGTATTTTCAGTTTCAAATTACGACTTTTTATGCCGAAAATATGCTAATTACTAAAAACGGCGATGGGTCATGTTTTGCCCAATCCCCCTTGTAATTTTCAAAATATGTGACATTTGGAAATATGACTCCTGATCTTAATTTTTGAGCCAAATTCACGCTCTCTGCACATATTTTCAGTTTCAAATTACTACTTTTTATACCGAAAATATGACAACGACTCGAAACGGCGATGGGTCATATTTTACTCAAACGACCCCACTTCCCCTGCAGTTTTCAAAATATGTGAAATGTCGGAAATTTGACTCATGAGCGCCATTTTTAAGCCGAATTCTGGCTCTCAGCACCTATTTGCAGTTTCAAATTATGTTTTGTTTACCGATAATATGCCAATTACTGAAAACAAGAAAGGGTCATGATTAGCCCAAACCTCCCTGCAGTTTACAAAATTTGTGAAATGACGGATATTTGACTCCTGAACGTTATTTTTGAGTCGAATTGTGGCTCTCTGCACTTATTTGCAGTTTAAATTACAAATTTTTATACCGAAAATATGCCAATTACTTAAAACGGCGATGGGTCATATTTTGAACAAACCAGCCTTCAGTTTTCAAAATATGTGAAACGTCGGAAATTTGACTTCTGAGCGTTATTTTTAGCGGAATTCTGGCTCTGTGCACATTTTTTGCAGCTTCAAATTACAAATTTTTATTCCGAAAATATGCCAATTACTTAAAACGGCGATGGGTCATATTTTGACCAAACCCACCTTCAGTTTTCGAAATATGTGAAATGTCCGAAATTTGACTCCAGAGTTCATTTTTGAGCCGAATTCACGCTCTCTGCACGTATTTTTAGTTTCAAATTACTACTTTTAATGCCGAAAATATGCCATTTAATGAAATTGGCGATGGATCATATTTTGCCCAATTCCTCTTGCAGTTTTCAAAATATGTGGAATATCGGAAATTTCACTCCTGAGCGTCATTTTTGTGCCGCTTTCAGGCTCTCTGCACGTATTTTCAGTTCAAATTTACTAGTTTTTATACATAAAATATGCACACTACTCAAAACGGCGATGGATCAAATTTTACCCAAACACGCCTGCAGTTTACAAAATATGTGAAATGTCGGAAATTTCACTCCTGAGCGTCATTTTTTAGCCGAATTCTGGATCTTTGCACCTGTTTGCAGACTCAAATTACGACTTTTAAAACCGAAAAAATGCCAATTACTGAAATCGGCGATAAGTCATATTTAGCCAAACCCGCCCTGCAATTTACAATATATATGTGAAATGTCGGAAATTTGACTCCTGAGCGTCATTTTTTAGCCAAATTCTGGCTCTGTGCACCTTTTTTGCAGTTTCAGATTACGTCATTTTGTACCGAAAATATTGCAATTATTGAAAACGGCAATGGGTCATATTTTGCCCAAACCCCCCCTGCAGTTTTAATATGTGTGATATGTCGGAAATTTGACTCCTGAGCGTCATTCTTGAGTCGAATTTCGGCTCCTTGCACCTAATTTGCAGTTTGAAATTACGAATTTTCATACCGAATATGTAAGGCACTTATTGAAAAAGGAGATGGGTCATATTTTGCCCAAATCCCCTGCATTTTTAAAATATGTGAAATGTCAAAATTTTTATTCCTGAACGTCATTCTTGAGCCTAATTTTTGCTTTCTGCACCTATTTTCAGTTTCAAATTAAGAATTTTTATACCGAAAATATGCCAATTACCTAAAATGGCGATGGATCATATTTTGCCCAAACCCCCCTGTAGGTTTCAAAATATGTGAAATGTCGGAAATTTGACTCCTGAGCGTCATTTTTTATACGAATTCACGCTCTCTGCACCTATTTGCAGGTTTGAAATTACGACTTTTAATACCGAAAATATGCCAATTACTTAAAACAGCGATGTGTCATATTTTGACCAAATCCCCCTTCAACTTTCAAAATATTCGAAATGTCGGAAATTTTACTCCTGAGCGTCATTTTTTAGACGATTTCACGCTCTCTGCTCGTATTTTCAGTTTCAAATTATGACTTTTTATGCCGAAAATATGCCAATTAATGAAAATGGCGATGGATCATATAATGCCAAATCCCCTTTGCAGTTTTCAAAATACGTGAAAATTCGGAAATTTGAGTCCTGAGCGTCATTTTAGAGACGAATTCATGCTCTCTGCACGTATTTTCAGTTTCAAATTACGACTTTTTATGCCGAAAATATGTCTATTACTGAAAACAGCGATGGGTCATATTTAGCCCAAACCCGCCTTGCAATATAAAATATATGTGAATTGTCGGAAATTTGACTCCTGAGCATCATTTTTGAGCCGAATTCTGCATCTCTGCACCTTTTTGCAGTTTCAAATTACAACTGTATTTTACCGAAAATATTCCAATTACTGAAAACGGCAATGGGTCATATTTAGCTCAATCCTCCCCCCCCCTTCCTTCCCTGTAGTTTATAAAATATGTGAAATGTCGGAATTTTTACTCCTAAGTGTCATTTTTGAGACCAATTCACGCTCTCTGCACCTATTTGCAGGTTTCAAATTGCGACTTTTCATACCGAATATATGCCAATTAATGAAAATGGCGATGGATCATATTTTGCCCAATCCCCTTTCCAGTTTTCAAAATACGTGAAATATCGGAAATTTGACTCCTGAGCGTCATTTTTGTGCCGAATTCACGCTCTCTGCACGTTTTTCAGTTCAAAATTAGTACTTTTTATACAGAAAATATGCCAACTACGCAAAACGGCGATGGGTCATATTTTGCCTAAACCCCCCTGCAGTTTTAAAATATGTAAAATGTCGAAAATTTGATTCCGGAGCGTCATTCTTGAGCCGAATTTTTGCTTTCGGCACCGATTTTCAGTTTAAAATTATGACTTTTTATACCGAAAATATGCCAATTACTTAAAAAAAGCGATGGGACATATTTTGCCCAAATCCCCTTGCAGTTTTAAAAATATGTGAAATGTCGGAAATTTGACTCCTGAGCGTCATTTTAGAGACAAATTCTGGCTCTCTGCACCTATTTGCAGTTTCAAATTACGACTTTATATACCGAAATAATGCCAATTACTTGAAAGGGCGATGGATCATATTTTGACCAAACACCCCCTACTGTTTCCAAGATATGTGAAATATGTGAAGACTTTTTATACCGAAAATAAGCCAATTACGTAAAACAGCGATGGGTCATATTTTGACTAAATTCAACTTCAGTTTACCAAATATGTGAAATGTCGGTAATTTCACTCCTGAGCGTCATTTTTTAGCCGATTTCACGCTCTCTGCACGTATTTTCAGTTTCGAATTACGACTTTTTATACCGAAAATATGCCAATTAATGAAAATGGCGATGGATCATATTTTGCCCAATCCCCTTCGCTATTTTCAAAATACGTGAAATATCGGAAATTTTACTCCTTAGCGTTATTTTTTGGCCGAATTCACGCTCTCTGCACGTATTTGTAGTTCAAAATTACTACTTTTTATACAGAAAATATGCCAACTACGCAAAACGGAGATGGGTCATATTTTGCCCAAACCCCCCTGCAGTTAACATAATATGTGAAATGTCGGAAATTTGACTCCTGAGTGTCATTTTTAAGCCGAATTCGTGCTCTCTGCACCTATTTGCAGTTTCAAATTAAGTTTTTTTTTAACGAAAATATGCAAAAAACTGATGTCAGCGATGGGTCATGTTTAGCCCAAACCACCCTGCAGTTAACAAAATATGTGAATTCTCGGAAATTTGACTCCTGAGCGCCATTTTTGAGACGAATTCTTGCTTTCTGCACCTATTTTCAGTGTCAAATTACGATTTTTTATACCGAAAATAAGCCAATTACTGAAAACGGGGATGGGTCACATTTTGCCCAAACCACCCAGCAGTTTTCTAAATATATGAAATATCGGAAATTTGACTCTTGAGCGCCATTTTTAAGCCGAATTCGTGCTCTCTGCACCTATTTGCAATTTTAAATTATTTTTTTTTTGCCGAAAATATGCCAACTACTCAAAACGGCGATGGGTCATATTTTGGCCAAACCCCACTTCAGTTTACAAAATATGTGAACTGTCGGAAATTTGACTCCTGAGCGTCATTTTTGAGACAAATTTTGGCTCTCTCCACACATTTCCAGTTTCAAATTACGAATTTTTATACCAAAAATATGGCAAATATTGAAATCGGCGATGGCTCATATTTTGACCAAATCCCCCTGCAGTTTTAAAATATGTAAAATGTGGTAAATTTGATTCCTGAGCGTCATTTTGAGCCGAATTTTTGCTTTCTGCACCGATTTTTAGTTTCAAATTAAGACTTTTTATACCGAAAATATGCCAATTACTTAAATCAGCGATGGGTCATATTTTGCCCAATTCCCCCTGCAGGTTTCAAAATATGTGAAATGTCTGAAATTTGACTCCTGAGCGTAATTTTTGAGCCGAATTCTTGCTCTGTCCACCTATTTACAGTTTCAAATTACGACTTTTTTATACCGAAATAATCCCAATTACTTAAAACGGTGATGGATCATATTTTGACCAAACACCTCCCAGCAGTTTTCATAATATGTGAAATGTCGGAAATTTTACTCCTGAGCGTCATTTTTTATACGAATTCACGCTCTCTGCACGTATTTTCAGTTTCAAATTACGACTTTTTATGCCGAAAATATGTCTATTACTGAAAACGGCGATGGGTCATATTTTGCCCAATCCCCCTTGCAGTTTTCAAAATATGTGAAACATCGGAAGTTTGACTCTTGAGCGTAATTTTGGAGCCGAATTCCGGCTCTCTGCACCTATTTGCAGTTTCATATTAATTATTTTTACCGATAATGTGCCAATTACTGAAAACAAGGATACGTCAAATTTACCCCCCCCCCCTGCAGTTTACAAATTATGTGAAATGTCGGAAATATGACTCCTGTCCGTCATTTTTGAGCCAAATTCTAGCTCTCTGCACCTATTTGCAGTTTTAAGTTACGAAGTTTTATACCGAAAATATGGCAATTATTGAAAACGGAGATGGTGTCATATTTTGCCCAAACCGATGATGATAATTTTCAAAACGACAGCCCCTTTTGAAGCTGGAGAAATTGCTGACCTGGAGAGCGTGCAGAGATCCTTTACTGCTAGAATCCACTCAGTACACATCTAAATTACTGGGACCGACTAAAGAGCCTAAATCTGTACTCCCTTGAGCGCAGGCGGGAGAGATACATAATAATTTACACGTGGAAAATAATTGTGGGGGTGGTCCCAAACCTGAACACAGAAATAACCTCACATGAGTCCAGAAGACATGGCAGGATGTGCAGAATACCCTCGTTGAAAAGCAGAGGTGCAACAGGTACTCTAAGAGAGAACTCTATCAACATCTGAGGCCCGAGACTGTTCAACACGCTTCCACTACACATAAGGGGCATAACTGGCCGACCCCTCACAGTGTTCAAGAGAGAACTGGATAAGCACCTCCAAAGGATACCTGATCAACCAGGATGTGACTCATACGTCAGGCTGCGAGCAGCCGCGTCCAACAGCCTGGTTGATCAGTCCAGCAACCAGGAGGCCTGGTCGACGACCGGGCCGCGGGGACGCTAAGCCCCGGATGCACCTCAAGGTAACCTCAAGGTAACCCCCCCTTGCAGTTTTAAGATGTGTGATATGTTGGATGTTTGATTCCTTAGCGTCATTTTTCAGCCGAATTCTGGCTCTCTGCACCTATTTGCATTTTCAAATTACGACTTTTTATACCGAAAATATGCTAATTACGGAAAACTGCGATGGTTCATGTTTAGCCCAAACCCGTCTGCAGTTTTCAAGTATGTAAAATGTTGAAAATTTGACGCCTGAGCGTCATTATTGAGCCGAATTCTTGCTTTCTGCACCTATTTTCAGTTTCAAATTACGAATATATATACCGAAAATATTCCAATTACTGAAAACGGCGATGGGTCATATTTTGCCAAAACCCGTCTGCAGTTTTCAAAATATGTGAAATGTCGCATATTTGACTCCTGAGCGTCATTTTTTAGCCGAAATCTGGCTCTCTGCATCTATTTGCAGCTTCAAATTACGACTTTTTATACCGAAAATATAGCAATTATTGAACACAGCGATGGGTCATATTTTGCCAAACCCCCCGCACTTTATAAAATATGTGAAATGTCGGAAATTTGAATCCTGAGCGTCGTTTTTCAGCCGAATTCTTGCTCTCTGCACCTATTTGCAGTTTAAATTACGAATTTTTATACCGAAAATATGCTAATTACTGGAAACGGCGATGTGTCATATTTTGCCCCCCCCCCTCCTTGCAGTTTACAAAATATGTGAAATGTCGGAAATTTGACTCCTAGCCGTCATTTGTGAAACGAATTCTGGCTCTCTGCACCTATTTGCAGTTTCAAATTATGAAGCTTAAAACCGAAAATATCCCAATTACTGAAAATATTGATGGGTCATATTTTGCCCAAACTCCCCCTTGCAATTTTCAAAATATGTAAAATGTCTGAAATTTGACTCCTGAGCGTCATTTTTGAGCAGAATTCTGGCTCTTTGCCCCTATTTGCAGTTTTAAATTAAGACTTTTTATACCGAAAATATTCCAATTACTGAAAACAACGATGGGTCATATTTTGCCCAAATCCGCTGGCAATTTTCAAAATATGTGAAATGTCGGAAATTTGACTCTTTAGCGTCATTTTTGAGCCGATTTTTGGCTCTTTGCACCTATTTGCAATTTCAAACTACGACATTTTATACCGAAAATATGTAAATTAATGAAAACAACGATTGCTCATATTTTGCTCAAACCCGGTTGCAGTTTTCAAAATTTGTGAAATGTCGGAAATTTCACTCTTGAGCGTCATTTTTGAGCCGAATTCGGGCTTTTTGCACGTATTTTCAGTTTCAAGTTACGAATTTTTATACCGAAAATATGCCAAATACTCATTACGGCGATGGTTCATATTTTTCTAAAAACCCCCCTGCAGTGGTCAAAATATGTGAAAAGTCGAAAATTTGACTCCTGATCCTAATTTTGGAGGCAAATTCAGGCTCTCTGAACCTATTTGAATTTTCAAATTACGAGTTTTTATACAGAAAATATGGCAATTATTGAAAACGGCGATGTGTCATATTTTGCCCAAACCTCCCTGCAATTTTCAAAATATGTGGTATGTCGGAAATTTGACTCGTGAGCGTCATTTGTGAGCCCAATTCTGGCTCTCTGCACCTATTTGCAATTTCAAATTATGACTTGTAAAACCGAAAATATGCTAATTACTGAAAACAGCGAAGGTCATATTTTGCCCAAACCCCCTTGCAATTTTCAAAATATGTGAAAGGTCGGAAATTTGACTCCTGAGCTTCATTTTTGAGCCGAATTCTGGCTCTTTGCACCTATTTGCAGTTTTAAATTACGACTTTTTATACCGAAAATATGCCAATTACTAAAAACAATGATTGGTCATATTTTGGCCAAATCCGCATGCTGTTTTCAAAATATGTGAAATGTCGGAAATTTGAATCCTTAGCATCATTTTTGAGCCGAAATATGGCTTTTTGCACCTATTTGCAGTTTCAAATTACGAGTTTTTTACCGAAAATATGCCAATTACTTAAAACGGTGATGGGTCATATATTGTCCGAAAAGCAGTTTTCAAAATATGTGAAATGTCGGAAGTTTGACTCCTTAGCTTAATTTTTGAGCCGAATTCTGGTTCTCTGCACCTATTTGCAGTTGCAAATTACCACTTTTTATAACTAAATAATTCCAATTAATGAAAACAGCGACGGGTTATATTTTTCCAAAAACCCCCTGCAATTTTCAAAATATGTAAAATGTCGGAAATTTGACTCCTGAACGTCATTTTTGAGTCGAATTCTAGCTCACTGCACCTATTTGCAGTTTCAAATTATGAATTTTTAAACCGAAAATATGCTAATTACTCAAAACAGCGATGGGGTCATATTTTGCCCTCCCCCCGCCCCCAATCCAGTTTTAAAATATGTGATATGTCGGAAATTTGACTCATGAGCGTTATTCTTGAACCGAATTCTGGCTCTCTGCACCTATTTGCAGTTTCAAATTACGACTTCTTTTTCAGAAAATATGGCAATTATTTAAAACAGCGATGGGTCATATTTTGTCCAAACCCGCCTGCAGTTTTTAAAATTTGTGAAATTCGAAAATTTGACTTCTGAGCGTCATTTTTAAGCCGAATTCTGGCTCTCTGCACCTATTCCAGTTTCAAATTACGAATTTTTATACAGAAAACATGGCAATTATTGAAAACGGCGATGGGTCATTTTTTGTCCAAACCCCCCTGTTGTTTTCAAAATATGTGAAATGTCGGAAATTTGACTCCTGAGCCTCATTTTTGAGCTGAATTCCTGTTCTCTGCATTTATTTGCAGTTTCAAATTACGACTTTTTATACCGAAAATACTCCAATTACTGAAAACAGCGATGGGTCATATTTTGCCCAAACCCCCCTGCAGTTTTCAAAATATGTGAAATGTTGGAAATTTGACTCCTGAACGTGATTTTTGAGTCGATTTCCAGCTCTCTGCACCAATTTGCTGTTTCAAATGATGACTTTTAAAACCGAAAATATGATAATTACTGAAAACAGCGATGTGTCATACTGTGCCCCCCCCCCCCCCATTGCAGTTTTTAAAATATGTGAAATGACGGAAATTTGACTCCTGCGCGTCATTTTTGAGGCAAATTCTGGCTGTCTGCACCATATTTGCAGTTTCAAATTATGACTTTTAAAACCAAAAATATGCCATTTACTAAATACAGCGAAAGATCATATTTTGCTCAAACCTCACGGCAGTTTTCAAAATATGTGAAAAGTCGGAAATTTGACTCATGAGCGTCATTTTTGAGCCGAGATCTGGCTCTTTGCACCTATTTGCCGTTGTAAAATACGACATTTTATACCGAAAAAATGCCAATTACTGAAAACAGCGATGTGTCATATTTTGCCCAAACCCCACTGCAATTTCCAAAATATGTGAAATATCGGAAATTTGACTCCTGAGCGTCATTTTTTAGCCGAATTCTGAATCTTTGCACCTATTAGCAGTTTTAAATTACGAATTGTTATAACGAAAATATGACAATTACTGAAAACAACGATGGGTTATATTTTGCCCAAATCTGCCTGCAATTTTCAAATTATGTGAAATGTCGGAAATTTGACTCCCTAGCGTCATTTTTGAGCCGAATTCGGGCTTTCTGCACGTATTTTCAGTTTCAAGTTACGACGTTTTATACCGAAAATATGCCAAATACTCATTACGGCGATGGGTCATATTTTGCTAAAACCCCCCTGCAGTGGTCAAAATATGTGAAAAGTCGAAAATTTGACTCCTGATCCTAATTTTGGAGGCAAATTCAGGCTCTCTGCACCTATTTGCAATTTCAAATTATGACTTGTAAAACCGAAAATATGCTAATTACTGAAAACAGCGAAGGTCATATTTTGCCCAAACCCCCTTGCAATTTTCAAAATATGTGAAAAGTCGGAAATTTGACTCATGAGCGTCATTTTTGAGCCGAGATCTGGCTCTTTGCACCTATTTGCAGTTGTAAAATACGACATTTTATACCGAAAAAATGCCAATTACTGAAAACAGCGATGTGTTATATTTTGCCCAAACCCCACTGCAATTTTCAAAATATGTGAAATATCGGAAATTTGACTCCTGAGCGTCATTTTTTAGCCGAATTCTGAATCTTTGCACCTATTAGCAGTTTTAAATTACGAATTGTTATAACGAAAATATGACAATTACTGAAAACAACGATGGGTTATATTTTGCCCAAATCTGCCTGCAATTTTCAAATTATGTGAAATGTCGGAAATTTGACTCCCTAGCGTCATTTTTGAGCCGAATTCGGGCTTTCTGCACGTATTTTCAGTTTCAAGTTACGGAGTTTTATACCGAAAATATGCCAAATACTCATTACGGCGATGGGTCACATTTTGCTAAAACCCCCCTGCAGTGGTCAAAATATGTGAAAAGTCGAAAATTTGACTCCTGATCCTAATTTTGGAGGCAAATTCAGGCTCTCTGCACCTATTTGCAATTTCAAATTATGACTTGTAAAACCGAAAATATGCTAATTACTGAAAACAGCGAAGATCATATTTTGCCCAAACCCCTTTGCAATTTTCAAAATATGTGAAAGGTCGGAAATTTGACTCCTGAGCGTCATTTTTGAGCCGAATTCTGGCTCTTTGCACCTATTTGCAGTTTTAAATTACGACTTTTTATACCGAAAATATGCCAATTACTGAAAACAATGATGGGTCATATTTTGGCCAAATCCGCATGCTGTTTTCAAAATAAGTGAAATGTCGGAAATTTGAATCCTTGGCCTCATTTTTGAGTCGAAATATGGCTTTTTCCACCTATTTGCAGTTTCAAATTACGATTTTTTTTTTACCGAAAATATGCCAATTACTTTAAACGGTGATGGGTCATATATTGCCCAAAAAGCAGTTTTCAAAATATGTGAAATGTCGGAAATTTGACTTCTGAGCATCGTTTTTGAGCCGAATTCTGGTTCTCTACACCAATTTACAGTTTCAAATTATGACTTTTTATACCGAAAATTTTCCAATTACTGAAAAGAGCGATGGGTCATATTTTGCTCAACCACCCGTCCCCCCTGCAGTTTTCAAAATATGTGAAATGTCGGAAGTTTTACTTCTTAGCTTAACTTTTGAGCCGAATTCTGGTTCTCTGCACCTATTTGCAGTTGCAAATTACCACTTTTTATACCTAAAAAATTCCAATTAATGAAAACAGCGATGGGTTATATTTTGCCAAAACCCCCCTGCAATTTTCAAAATATGTAAAATGTCGGAAATTTGACTCCTGAACGTCATTTTTGAGTCGAATTCTAGCTCACTGCACCTATTTGCAGTTTCAAATTATGAATTTTTAAACCGAAAATATGCTAATTACTCAAAACAACGATGGGGTCATATTTTGCCCCCCCCCCCCCCCCCCCAATCCAGTTTTAATATATGTGATATGTCGGAAATTTGACTCCTGAGCGTTATTCTTGAGCCGAATTCTGGCTATCTGCACCTATTTGCAGTTTCAAATTACGACTTCTTTTCAGAAAATATGGCAATTATTTAAAACAGCGATCGGTCATATTTTGTCCAAACCAGCCTGCAGTTTTTAAAATTTGTGAAAAGTCGAAAATTTGACTTCTGAGCGTCATTTTTAAGCCGAATTCTGGCTCTCTGCACCTATTCCAGTTTCAAATTTCGAATTTTTATACAGAAAATATGGCAATTATTGAAAACGGCTATGGGTCATATTTTGTCCAAACCCCCCTGTAGTTTTCAAAATATGTGAAATGTCGGAAATTTGACTCCTGAGCCTCATTTTTGAGCTGAATTCCTGTTCTCTGCATTTATTTGCAGTTTCAAATTACGACTTCTTATACCGAAAATATTCCAATTACTGAAAACAGCGATGGGTCATATTTTGCCCAAACCCCCCTGCAGTTTTCAAAATATGTGAAATGTTGGAAATTTGACTCCTGAACGTGATTTTTTAGTCGATTTCTAGCTCTCTGCACCAATTTTCTGTTTCAAATGATGACTTTTAAAACCGAAAATATGCTAATTACTGAAAACAGCGATGTGTCATATTGTGCCCCCCCCCCTGCAGTTTTTAAAATATGTGAAATGACGGAAATTTGACTCCTGCGCGTCATTTTTGAGGCAAATTCTGGCTGTCTGCACCGTTTTTGCAGTTTAAAATTATGACTTTTAAAACAAAAAATATGCCATTTACTAAATACAGCGAAAGATCATATTTTGCCCAAACCCCCTTGCAATTTTCAAAATATGTGAAAAGTCGGAAATTTGACTCATGAGCGTCATTTTTGAGCCGAGATCTGGCTCTTTGCACCTATTTGCAGTTGTAAAATACGACATTTTATACCGAAAAAATGCCAATTACTGAAAACAGCGATGTGTTATATTTTGCCCAAACCCCACTGCAATTTTCAAAATATGTGAAATATCGGAAATTTGACTCCTGAGCGTCATTTTTTAGCCGAATTCTGAATCTTTGCACCTATTAGCAGTTTTAAATTACGAATTGTTATAACGAAAATATGACAATTACTGAAAACAACGATGGGTTATATTTTGCCCAAATCTGCCTGCAATTTTCAAATTATGTGAAATGTCGGAAATTTGACTCCCTAGCGTCATTTTTGAGCCGAATTCGGGCTTTCTGCACGTATTTTCAGTTTCAAGTTACGACGTTTTATACCGAAAATATGCCAAATACTCATTACGGCGATGGGTCACATTTTGCTAAAACCCCCCTGCAGTGGTCAAAATATGTGAAAAGTCGAAAATTTGACTCCTGATCCTAATTTTGGAGGCAAATTCAGGCTCTCTGCACCTATTTGCAATTTCAAATTATGACTTGTAAAACCGAAAATATGCTAATTACTGAAAACAGCGAAGATCATATTTTGCCCAAACCCCTTTGCAATTTTCAAAATATGTGAAAGGTCGGAAATTTGACTCCTGAGCGTCATTTTTGAGCCGAATTCTGGCTCTTTGCACCTATTTGCAGTTTTAAATTACGACTTTTTATACCGAAAATATGCCAATTACTGAAAACAATGATGGGTCATATTTTGGCCAAATCCGCATGCTGTTTTCAAAATAAGTGAAATGTCGGAAATTTGAATCCTTGGCCTCATTTTTGAGTCGAAATATGGCTTTTTCCACCTATTTGCAGTTTCAAATTACGATTTTTTTTTTACCGAAAATATGCCAATTACTTTAAACGGTGATGGGTCATATATTGCCCAAAAAGCAGTTTTCAAAATATGTGAAATGTCGGAAATTTGACTTCTGAGCATCGTTTTTGAGCCGAATTCTGGTTCTCTACACCAATTTACAGTTTCAAATTATGACTTTTTATACCGAAAATTTTCCAATTACTGAAAAGAGCGATGGGTCATATTTTGCTCAACCACCCGTCCCCCCTGCAGTTTTCAAAATATGTGAAATGTCGGAAGTTTTACTTCTTAGCTTAACTTTTGAGCCGAATTCTGGTTCTCTGCACCTATTTGCAGTTGCAAATTACCACTTTTTATACCTAAAAAATTCCAATTAATGAAAACAGCGATGGGTTATATTTTGCCAAAACCCCCCTGCAATTTTCAAAATATGTAAAATGTCGGAAATTTGACTCCTGAACGTCATTTTTGAGTCGAATTCTAGCTCACTGCACCTATTTGCAGTTTCAAATTATGAATTTTTAAACCGAAAATATGCTAATTACTCAAAACAACGATGGGGTCATATTTTGCCCTCCCCCCCCCCCCAATCCAGTTTTAATATATGTGATATGTCGGAAATTTGACTCCTGAGCGTTATTCTTGAGCCGAATTCTGGCTATCTGCACCTATTTGCAGTTTCAAATTACGACTTCTTTTCAGAAAATATGGCAATTATTTAAAACAGCGATCGGTCATATTTTGTCCAAACCAGCCTGCAGTTTTTAAAATTTGTGAAAAGTCGAAAATTTGACTTCTGAGCGTCATTTTTAAGCCGAATTCTGGCTCTCTGCACCTATTCCAGTTTCAAATTTCGAATTTTTATACAGAAAATATGGCAATTATTGAAAACGGCTATGGGTCATATTTTGTCCAAACCCCCCTGTAGTTTTCAAAATATGTGAAATGTCGGAAATTTGACTCCTGAGCCTCATTTTTGAGCTGAATTCCTGTTCTCTGCATTTATTTGCAGTTTCAAATTACGACTTCTTATACCGAAAATATTCCAATTACTGAAAACAGCGATGGGTCATATTTTGCCCAAACCCCCCTGCAGTTTTCAAAATATGTGAAATGTTGGAAATTTGACTCCTGAACGTGATTTTTTAGTCGATTTCTAGCTCTCTGCACCAATTTTCTGTTTCAAATGATGACTTTTAAAACCGAAAATATGCTAATTACTGAAAACAGCGATGTGTCATATTGTGCCCCCCCCCCTGCAGTTTTTAAAATATGTGAAATGACGGAAATTTGACTCCTGCGCGTCATTTTTGAGGCAAATTCTGGCTGTCTGCACCGTTTTTGCAGTTTAAAATTATGACTTTTAAAACAAAAAATATGCCATTTACTAAATACAGCGAAAGATCATATTTTGCTCAAACCTCACGGCAGTTTTCAAAATATGTGAAAAGTCGGAAATTTGACTCATGAGCGTCATTTTTGAGCCGAGATCTGGCTCTTTGCACCTATTTGCAGTTGTAAAATACGACATTTTATACCGAAAAAATGCCAATTACTGAAAACAGCGATGTGTCATATTTTGCCCAAACCCCACTGCAATTTTCAAAATATGTGAAATATCGGAAATTTGACTCCTGAGCGTCATTTTTTAGCCGAATTCTGAATCTTTGCACCTATTAGCAGTTTTAAATTACGAATTGTTATAACGAAAATATGACAATTACTGAAAACAACGATGGGTTATATTTTGCCCAAATCTGCCTGCAATTTTCAAATTATGTGAAATGTCGGAAATTTGACTCCCTAGCGTCATTTTTGAGCCGAATTCGGGCTTTCTGCACGTATTTTCAGTTTCAAGTTACGACGTTTTATACCGAAAATATGCCAAATACTCATTACGGCGATGGGTCATATTTTGCTAAAACCCCCCTGCAGTGGTCAAAATATGTGAAAAGTCGAAAATTTGACTCCTGATCCTAATTTTGGAGGCAAATTCAGGCTCTCTGCACCTATTTGCAATTTCAAATTATGACTTGTAAAACCGAAAATATGCTAATTACTGAAAACAGCGAAGGTCATATTTTGCCCAAACCCCCTTGCAATTTTCAAAATATGTGAAAAGTCGGAAATTTGACTCATGAGCTTCATTTTTGAGCCGAGATCTGGCTCTTTGCACCTATTTGCAGTTGTAAAATACGACATTTTATACCGAAAAAATGCCAATTACTGAAAACAGCGATGTGTCATATTTTGCCCAAACCCCACTGCAATTTTCAAAATATGTGAAATATCGGAAATTTGACTCCTGAGCGTCATTTTTTAGCCGAATTCTAAATCTTTGCACCTATTAGCAGTTTTAAATTACGAATTGTTATAACGAAAATATGACAATTACTGAAAACAACGATGGGTTATATTTTGCCCAAATCTGCCTGCAATTTTCAAATTATGTGAAATGTCGGAAATTTGACTCCCTAGCGTCATTTTTGAGCCGAATTCGGGCTTTCTGCACGTATTTTCAGTTTCAAGTTACGACGTTTTATACCGAAAATATGCCAAATACTCATTACGGCGATGGGTCATATTTTGCTAAAACCCCCCTGCAGTGGTCAAAATATGTGAAAAGTCGAAAATTTGACTCCTGATCCTAATTTTGGAGGCAAATTCAGGCTCTCTGCACCTATTTGCAATTTCAAATTATGACTTGTAAAAAAGAAAATATGCTAATTACTGAAAACAGCGAAGGTCATATTTTGCCCAAACCCCCTTGCAATTTTCAAAATATGTGAAAAGTCGGAAATTTGACTCATGAGCGTCATTTTTGAGCCGAGATCTGGCTCTTTGCACCTATTTGCAGTTGTAAAATACGACATTTTATACCGAAAAAATGCCAATTACTGAAAACAGCGATGTGTCATATTTTGCCCAAACCCCACTGTAATTTTCAAAATATGTGAAATATCGGAAATTTGACTCCTGAGCGTCATTTTTTAGCCGAATTCTGAATCTTTGCACCTATTAGCAGTTTTAAATTACGAATTGTTATAACGAAAATATGACAATTACTGAAAACAACGATGGGTTATATTTTGCCCAAATCTGCCTGCAATTTTCAAATTATGTGAAATGTCGGAAATTTGACTCCCTAGCGTCATTTTTGAGCCGAATTCGGGCTTTCTGCACGTATTTTCAGTTTCAAGTTACGACGTTTTATACCGAAAATATGCCAAATACTCATTACGGCGATGGGTCGTATTTTGCTAAAACCCCCCTGCAGTGGTCAAAATATGTGAAAAGTCGAAAATTTGACTCCTGATCCTAATTTTGGAGGCAAATTCAGGCTCTCTGCACCTATTTGCAATTTCAAATTATGACTTGTTAAACCGAAAATATGCTAATTACTGAAAACAGCGAAGGTCATATTTTGCCCAAACCCCCTTGCAATTTTCAAAATATGTGAAAGGTCGGAAATTTGACTCCTGAGCGTCATTTTTGAGCCGAATTCTGGCTCTTTGCACCTATTTGCAGTTTTAAATTACGACTTTTTATATCGAAAATATGCCAATTACTGAAAACAATGATGGGTCATATTTTGGCCAAATCCGCATGCTGTTTTCAAAATAAGTGAAATGTCGGAAATTTGAATCCTTAGCATCATTTTTGAGTCGAAATATGGCTTTTTCCACCTATTTGCAGTTTCAAATTACGATTTTTTTTACCGAAAATATGCCAATTACTTTAAACGGTGATGGGTCATATATTGCCCAAAAAGCAGTTTTCAAAATATGTGAAATGTCGGAAATTTGACTCCTGAGCATCGTTTTTGAGCCGAATTCTGGTTCTCTACACCAATTTACAGTTTCAAATTATGACTTTTTATACCGAAAATTTTCCAATTACTGAAAAGAGCGATGGGTCATATTTTGCTCAACCACCCCCCCCCCTGCAGTTTTCAAAATATGTGAAATGTCGGAAGTTTGACTTCTTAGCTTAATTTTTGAGCCGAATTCAGGTTCTCTGCACCTATTTGCAGTTGCAAATTACCACTTTTTATACCTAAAAAATTCCAATTAATGAAAACAGCGATGGGTTATATTTTTCCAAAACCCCCCTGCAATTTTCAAAATATGTAAAATGTCGGAAATTTGACTCCTGAACGTTATTTTTGAGTCGAATTCTAGCTCACTGCACCTATTTGCAGTTTCAAATTACGATTTTTTTTTACCGAAAATATGCCAATTACTTTAAACGGTGATGGGTCATATATTGCCCAAAAAGCAGTTTTCAAAATATGTGAAATGTCGGAAATTTGACTCCTGAGCATCGTTTTTGAGCCGAATTCTGGTTCTCTACACCAATTTACAGTTTCAAATTATGACTTTTCGGTATAAACCGAAAAATTTTCGGTATAAACCGAAAATTTTCCAATTACTGAAAAGAGCGATGGGTCATATTTTGCTCAACCACCCCCCCCCCCCCTGCAGTTTTCAAAATATGTGAAATGTCGGAAGTTTGTCTTCTGAGCTTAATTTTTGAGCCGAATTCTGGTTCTCTGCACTTATTTGCAGTTGCAAATTACCACTTTTTATACCTAAAAAATTCCAATTAATGAAAACAGCGATGGGTTATATTTTGCCAAAACCCCCCTGCAATTTTCAAAATATGTAAAATGTCGGAAATTTGACTCCTGAACGTTATTTTTGAGTCGAATTCTAGCTCACTGCACCTATTTGCAGTTTCAAATTATGAATTTTTAAACCGAAAATATGCTAATTACTCAAAACAACGATGGGGTCATATTTTGCCCTCCCCCCCCCCAATCCAGTTTTAATATATGTGATATGTCGGAAATTTGACTCCTGAGCGTTATTCTTGAGCCGAATTCTGGCTATCTGCACCTATTTGCAGTTTCAAATTACGACTTCTTTTCAGAAAATATGGCAATTATTTAAAACAGCGATGGGTCATATTTTGTCCAAACCAGCCTGCAGTTTTTAAAATTTGGGAAAAGTCGAAAATTTGACTTCTGAGCGTCATTTTTAAGCCGAATTCTGGCTATCTGCACCTATTCCAGTTTCAAATTACGAATTTTTATACAGAAAATATGGCAATTATTGAAAACGGCTATGGGTCATATTTTGTCCAAACCCCCCTGTAGTTTTCATAATATGTGAAATGTCGGAAATTTGACTCCTGAGCCTCATTTTTGAGCTGAATTCCTGTTCTCTGCATTTATTTGCAGTTTCAAATTACGACTTCTTATACCGAAAATATTCCAATTACTGAAAACAGCGATGGGTCATATTTTGCCCAAACCCCCCTGCAGTTTTCAAAATATGTGAAATGTTGGAAATTTGACTCCTGAACGTGATTTTTTAGTCGATTTCTAGCTCTCTGCACCAATTTTCTGTTTCAAATGATGACTTTTAAAACCGAAAATATGCTAATTACTGAAAACAGCGATGTGTCATATTGTGCCCCCCCCCTGCAGTTTTTAAAATATGTGAAATGACGGAAATTTGACTCCTGCGCGTCATTTTTGAGGCAAATTCTGGCTGTCTGCACCGTTTTTGCAGTTTAAAATTATGACTTTTAAAACAAAAAATATGCCATTTACTAAATACAGCGAAAGATCATATTTTGCTCAAACCTCACGGCAGTTTTCAAAATATGTGAAAAGTCGGAAATTTGACTCATGAGCGTCATTTTTGAGCCGAGATCTGGCTCTTTGCACCTATTTGCAGTTGTAAAATACGACATTTTATACCGAAAAAATGCCAATTACTGAAAACAGCGATGTGTCATATTTTGCCCAAACCCCACTGCAATTTTCAAAATATGTGAAATATCGGAAATTTGACTCCTGAGCGTCATTTTTTAGCCGAATTCTGAATCTTTGCACCTATTAGCAGTTTTAAATTACGAATTGTTATAACGAAAATATGACAATTACTGAAAACAACGATGGGTTATATTTTGCCCAAATCTGCCTGCAATTTTCAAATTATGTGAAATGTCGGAAATTTGACTCCCTAGCGTCATTTTTGAGCCGAATTCGGGCTTTCTGCACGTATTTTCAGTTTCAAGTTACGACGTTTTATACCGAAAATATGCCAAATACTCATTACGGCGATGGGTCATATTTTGCTAAAACCCCCCTGCAGTGGTCAAAATATGTGAAAAGTCGAAAATTTGACTCCTGATCCTAATTTTGGAGGCAAATTCAGGCTCTCTGCACCTATTTGCAATTTCAAATTATGACTTGTAAAACCGAAAATATGCTAATTACTGAAAACAGCGAAGGTCATATTTTGCCCAAACCCCCTTGCAATTTTCAAAATATGTGAAAAGTCGGAAATTTGACTCATGAGCTTCATTTTTGAGCCGAGATCTGGCTCTTTGCACCTATTTGCAGTTGTAAAATACGACATTTTATACCGAAAAAATGCCAATTACTGAAAACAGCGATGTGTCATATTTTGCCCAAACCCCACTGCAATTTTCAAAATATGTGAAATATCGGAAATTTGACTCCTGAGCGTCATTTTTTAGCCGAATTCTAAATCTTTGCACCTATTAGCAGTTTTAAACTACGAATTGTTATAACGAAAATATGACAATTACTGAAAACAACGATGGGTTATATTTTGCCCAAATCTGCCTGCAATTTTCAAATTATGTGAAATGTCGGAAATTTGACTCCCTAGCGTCATTTTTGAGCCGAATTCGGGCTTTCTGCACGTATTTTCAGTTTCAAGTTACGACGTTTTATACCGAAAATATGCCAA
Organism: Procambarus clarkii; assembly: GCF_040958095.1. NCBI lineage: Eukaryota > Metazoa > Arthropoda > Malacostraca > Decapoda > Cambaridae > Procambarus > Procambarus clarkii. The sequence goes on from NC_091207.1 coordinate 32,567,735, forward strand.
ATACTCATTACGGCGATGGGTCATATTTTGCTAAAACCCCCCTGCAGTGGTCAAAATATGTGAAAAGTCGAAAATTTGACTCCTGATCCTAATTTTGGAGGCAAATTCAGGCTCTCTGCACCTATTTGCAATTTCAAATTATGACTTGTAAAAAAGAAAATATGCTAATTACTGAAAACAGCGAAGGTCATATTTTGCCCAAACCCCCTTGCAATTTTCAAAATATGTGAAAGGTCGGAAATTTGACTCCTGAGCGTCATTTTTGAGCCGAATTCTGGCTCTTTGCACCTATTTGCAGTTTTAAATTACGACTTTTTATATCGAAAATATGCCAATTACTGAAAACAATGATGGGTCATATTTTGGCCAAATCCGCATGCTGTTTTCAAAATAAGTGAAATGTCGGAAATTTGAATCCTTAGCATCATTTTTGAGTCGAAATATGGCTTTTTCCACCTATTTGCAGTTTCAAATTACGATTTTTTTTACCGAAAATATGCCAATTACTTTAAACGGTGATGGGTCATATATTGCCCAAAAAGCAGTTTTCAAAATATGTGAAATGTCGGAAATTTGACTCCTGAGCATCGTTTTTGAGCCGAATTCTGGTTCTCTACACCAATTTACAGTTTCAAATTATGACTTTTTATACCGAAAATTTTCCAATTACTGAAAAGAGCGATGGGTCATATTTTGCTCAACCACCCCCCCCCCCTGCAGTTTTCAAAATATGTGAAATGTCGGAAGTTTGACTTCTTAGCTTAATTTTTGAGCCGAATTCAGGTTCTCTGCACCTATTTGCAGTTGCAAATTACCACTTTTTATACCTAAAAAATTCCAATTAATGAAAACAGCGATGGGTTATATTTTTCCAAAACCCCCCTGCAATTTTCAAAATATGTAAAATGTCGGAAATTTGACTCCTGAACGTTATTTTTGAGTCGAATTCTAGCTCACTGCACCTATTTGCAGTTTCAAATTACGATTTTTTTTTACCGAAAATATGCCAATTACTTTAAACGGTGATGGGTCATATATTGCCCAAAAAGCAGTTTTCAAAATATGTGAAATGTCGGAAATTTGACTCCTGAGCATCGTTTTTGAGCCGAATTCTGGTTCTCTACACCAATTTACAGTTTCAAATTATGACTTTTCGGTATAAACCGAAAAATTTTCGGTATAAACCGAAAATTTTCCAATTACTGAAAAGAGCGATGGGTCATATTTTGCTCAACCCCCCCCCCCCCCCCCCTGCAGTTTTCAAAATATGTGAAATGTCGGAAGTTTGTCTTCTGAGCTTAATTTTTGAGCCGAATTCTGGTTCTCTGCACCTATTTGCAGTTGCAAATTACCACTTTTTATACCTAAAAAATTCCAATTAATGAAAACAGCGATGGGTTATATTTTGCCAAAACCCCCCTGCAATTTTCAAAATATGTAAAATGTCGGAAATTTGACTCCTGAACGTTATTTTTGAGTCGAATTCTAGCTCACTGCACCTATTTGCAGTTTCAAATTATGAATTTTTAAACCGAAAATATGCTAATTACTCAAAACAACGATGGGGTCATATTTTGCCCTCCCCCCCCCCAATCCAGTTTTAATATATGTGATATGTCGGAAATTTGACTCCTGAGCGTTATTCTTGAGCCGAATTCTGGCTATCTGCACCTATTTGCAGTTTCAAATTACGACTTCTTTTCAGAAAATATGGCAATTATTTAAAACAGCGATGGGTCATATTTTGTCCAAACCAGCCTGCAGTTTTTAAAATTTGGGAAAAGTCGAAAATTTGACTTCTGAGCGTCATTTTTAAGCCGAATTCTGGCTATCTGCACCTATTCCAGTTTCAAATTACGAATTTTTATACAGAAAATATGGCAATTATTGAAAACGGCTATGGGTCATATTTTGTCCAAACCCCCCTGTAGTTTTCATAATATGTGAAATGTCGGAAATTTGACTCCTGAGCCTCATTTTTGAGCTGAATTCCTGTTCTCTGCATTTATTTGCAGTTTCAAATTACGACTTCTTATACCGAAAATATTCCAATTACTGAAAACAGCGATGGGTCATATTTTGCCCAAACCCCCCTGCAGTTTTCAAAATATGTGAAATGTTGGAAATTTGACTCCTGAACGTGATTTTTGAGTCGATTTCTAGCTCTCTGCACCAATTTGCTGTTTCAAATGATGACTTTTAAAACCGAAAATATGCTAATTACTGAAAACAGCGATGTGTCATATTGTGCCCCCCCACCCTGCAGTTTTTAAAATAAGTGAAATGACGGAAATTTGACTCCTGCGCGTCATTTTTGAGGCAAATTCTGGCTGTCTGCACCATTTTTGCAGTTTAAAATTATGACTTTTAAAACCAAAAATATGCCATTTACTAAATACAGCGAAAGATCATATTTTGCTCAAACCTCACGGCAGTTTTCAAAATATGTGAAAAGTCGGAAATTTGACTCATGAGCGTCATTTTTGAGCCGAGATCTGGCTCTTTGCACCTATTTGCAGTTGTAAAATACGACATTTTATACCGAAAAAATGCCAATTACTGAAAACAGCGATGTGTCATATTTTGCCCAAACCCCACTGCAATTTTCAAAATATGTGAAATATCGGAAATTTGACTCCTGAGCGTCATTTTTAGCCGAATTCTGAATCTTTGCACCTATTAGCAGTTTTAAATTACGAATTGTTATAACGAAAATATGACAATTACTGAAAACAACGATGGGTTATATTTTGCCCAAATCTGCCTGCAATTTTCAAATTATGTGAAATGTCGGAAATTTGACTCCCTAGCGTCATTTTTGAGCCGAATTCGGGCTTTCTGCACGTATTTTCAGTTTCAAGTTATGATGTTTTATACCGAAAATATGCCAAATACTCATTACGGCGATGGGTCATATTTTGCTAAAACCCCCCTGCAGTGGTCAAAATATGTGAAAAGTCGAAAATTTGACTCCTGATCCTAATTTTGGAGGCAAATTCAGGCTCTCTGTACCTATTTGCAATTTCAAATTATGACTTGTAAAACCGAAAATATGCTAATTACTGAAAACAGCGAAGGTCATATTTTGCCCAAACCCCCTTGCAATTTTCAAAATATGTGAAAGGTCGGAAATTTGACTCCTGAGCGTCATTTTTGAGCCGAATTCTGGCTCTTTGCACCTATTTGCAGTTTTAAATTACGACTTTTTATACCGAAAATATGCCAATTACTGAAAACAATGATGGGTCATATTTTGGCCAAATCCGCATGCTGTTTTCAAAATAAGTGAAATGTCGGAAATTTGAATCCTTAGCATCATTTTTGAGTCGAAATATGGCTTTTTCCACCTATTTGCAGTTTCAAATTACGATTTTTTTTTACCGAAAATATGTCAATTACTTTAAACGGTGATGGGTCATATATTGCCCAAAAAGCAGTTTTCAAAATATGTGAAATGTCGGAAATTTGACTCCTGAGCATCGTTTTTCAGCCGAATTCTGGTTCTCTACACCAATTTACAGTTTCAAATTATGACTTTTTATACCGAAAATTTTCCAATTACTGAAAAGAGCGATGGGTCATATTTTGCTCAACCACCCCCCCCTCCCCTGCAGTTTTCAAAATATGTGAAATGTCGGAAGTTTGACTTCTTCCCAGCAAACACAAATCATCTACACAACGTTCGCCTATCTCTTCCCATAGGTGTGGGAATGATTTGCATTGAGAATGGTGCAGGAGAGCCTTTGAGAAACTTTTACTCAAAAAATCTAAACACAAAGGTTTAATTATAAATTGTTTTTCTACAATTATTTTCTTCCAAATGTAAAACAAATAGTTTTTACATGTTTAAATATAAAATTTATGGTGTTTTTTTGTAAAATTCATTAATAAATTGTGAATGATATATATTGGCTGAGTGAAACCTTTAAAATCCATTTAGTTATAATATGAACAGAAAAAAGTAGTTTTCCAAATTTTCTAAAAATCGCTCTTTTTAACACAATTTGACTCCTTATGCATTCCACTAAACACTAATATCATGTTTAAATATATAATTTATGTATTATTCCCTAAGATAATTTATATAAATTATAAAAGTTGCTGGAAAGTGGTGAGAAAGAATCTGAAAACGTTTTGTTGTCTTATATTGGCGTGTTCTTATTAACTAGAGTGAGTAAGAGTGAGCGAGAGTGGGTAAGAGTGAGTAAGAGTGACTGAAGGTGAGTGAGAGTGCCAGAGAGTGTGTAAGTGTGAGTAAGAGTGAGTATAAGTAAGAGTGACTGAGAGTAAGAGTGACAGAGTGAGAGTAAGGGTGACAGAATGAGTAAGAGTGAGAGTAAAGTGATTGAGAGTAAGGGTGAGTATGAGAGTAAGAGTGATTGAGAGTGATTGAGAGTAAGAGTGATTGAGAGTAAGAGTGATTGAGAGTAAGAGTGATTGAGAGTAAGAGTGATTGAGAGTAAGAGTGATTGGGAGTAAGAGTGATTGGGAGTAGGAGTTAGAGTGAGAGTAGGAGTATGAATGAGAATAAGAGTGATTGAGAGTAAGAGTGAGTAAGAGTAAGAATGAGAGTAAGAGTGATTGAGAGTAAGAGTGATTGAGAGTAAGAGTGATTGAGAGTAAGAGTGATTGAGAGTAAGAGTGATTGAGAGTAAGAGTGATTGAGAGTAAGAGTGATTGGGAGTAAGAGTAAGAATAAGAATGAGAGTAGGAGTGATTGAGAGTAGGAGTGATTGGGAGTAGGAGTGATTGGGAGTAAGAGTGATTGAGAGTAAGAGTATGAGAGTAAGAGTGAGAGAGTGAGTATGAATGGGTAAGGGTGACTGAGAGTGAGTAAGAATGACAGAGTAAGAGTGATAGAGAGTAAGAGTGATAGAGAGTAAGAGTGACAGAGAGTAAGAGTGACAGAGAGTAAGAGTGACAGAGAGTAAGAGTGACAGAGTAAGAGTGACAGAGAGTAAGAGTGACAGAGTAAGAGTGAGTATGAGAGTGAGTAAGGATGACTGAGAGAAAGAGTGAGTAATAGTGTGTAAGAGTGATTGAGAGTTAGAGTGAGAGTAAAAGTGATTGAGAGTTAGTGAGAGTAAGAGTGATTGAGAGTAAGAGTGATTGAGAGTAAAAGTGATTGAGAGTAAGAGTGATTGAGAGTAAGAGTGATTGGGAGTAAGAGTGATTGAGAGTAAGAGTGATTGGGAGTAAGAGTGATTGGGAGTAGGAGTAAGAATGAGAGTAAGAGTGATTGAGAGTAAGAGTGATTGAGAGTAAGAGTGATTGAGAGTAAGAGTGATTGAGAGTAAGAGTGATTGAGAGTAAGAGTGATTGAGAGTAAGAGTGATTGGGAGTAAGAGTGATTGAGAGTAAGAGTGATTGGGAGTAAGAGTGATTGGGAGTAAGAGTGATTGGGAGTAGGAGTAAGAATGAGAATAAGAGTGATTGAGAGTAAGAGTGAGTAAGAGTAAGAATGAGAGTAAGAGTGATTGGGAGTAAGAGTGATTGGGAGTAAGAGTAAGAGTAAGAATGAGAGTAGGAGTGATTGAGAGTAGGAGTGATTGGGAGTAAGAGTGATTGAGAGTAAGAGTAATTGAGAGTAAGAGTATGAGAGTAAGAGTGAGAGAGTGAGTATGAATGGGTAAGGGTGACTGAGAGTGAGTAAGAATGACAGAGTAAGAGTGACAGAGAGTAAGAGTGACAGAGAGTAAGAGTGACAGAGAGTAAGAGTGACAGAGAGTAAGAGTGACAGAGAGTAGGAGTGACAGAGTGTAAGAGTGACAGTAAGAGTGACAGAGAGTAAGAGTGACAGAGAGTAAGAGTGACAGAGAGTAAGAGTGACAGAGTAAGAGTGACAGAGTAAGAGTGACAGAGTAAGAGAGTGAGAGTGATTATGAGAGAGTTAAGAGTGTGAGGTGTGTGAGTGTAGCAGGCCAGGGAGGCAGGATGTGTGGTCACAGGCGAGGCCTAGGCCTCGTGATCTCTAATGTTGGTTTTTATATATATGTGGGATTTTTTGTCCTGTTTCAAATTATAATTATTTAGCAGGAATGTAATAAGATATTGCACAGTATTAATGTGACAATAATATATGCAATATTTCCTTCATAATCAAACTTGTTGTTCAAAGATAATATACAATCTTTGAAGGAAACATTTTGAGACCGCGAGCTGGCAACACTGGGCTGGTCATGAGAGAGACATATGGTTAGTTGTACTCAGACCTTCAGTGGTGAAGGGTGTGTCCCAGCCGCCACCAGCCGCCACCCGCCGCCCACCACCAGCCGCCACCCGCCACCACCCACCACCCGCCGCCACCCGCCACCACCCACCACCACCCACCACCCGCCGCCACCCGCCACCACCCACCACCCGCCGCCACCTGCCGCCACCCGCCACCCACCGCCAGCCGCCACCCGCCGCCACCCACCACCAGCCGCCACTTGCCGCCACCCGCCGCCCACCACCAGCCGCCACCCGCCACCACCCACCACCAGCCGCCACCCACCACCAGCCGCCACCCACCACCAGCCGCCACCCGCCACCACCCACCACCAGCCGCCACCTGCCACCACCCACCACCAGCCGCCACCCGCCACCCACCACCAGCCGCCACCCGCCGCCACCCACCACCAGCCGCCACCCGCCGCCACCCGCCACCCACCACCAGCCGCCACCCGCCGCCCACCACCAGCCGCCACCCACCACCAGCCGCCACCACCCACCACCAGCCGCCACCCGCCACCCACCACCAGCCGCCACCCGCCGCCACCCACCACCAGCCGCCACCCACCACCAGCCGCCACCCGCCACCACCCACCACCAGCCGCCACCTGCCACCACCCACCACCAGCCGCCACCACCCACCACCAGCCGCCACCCGCCACCACCAGCCGCCACCAGCCGCCACCCGCCACCACCCACCACCAGCCGCCACCCGCCACCACCCACCACCAGCCACCACCCGCCACCACCCGCCACCACCCACCACCAGCCGCCACCACCCACCACCAGCCGCCACCCGCCACCACCCACCACCAGCCGCCACCCGCCACCACCCACCACCAGCCGCCACCGCCACCCACCACCACCCGCCACCACCCGCCACCCGCCACCACCCACCACCAGCCGCCACCCGCCACCACCCACCACCAGCCGCCACCCGCCACCACCAGCCGCCACCCGCCACCAGCCGCCACCCGCCACCAGCCACCGCCACCCACCACCCGCCGCCACCACCCACCACCAGCCGCCACCCACCACCAGCCACCGCCACCCGCCGCCACCACCCACCACCAGCCGCCACCCGCCACCACCCACCACCAGCCGCCACCCGCCACCACCTACCACCAGCCGCCACCCGCCACCAGCCACCGCCACCCACCACCGCCATTCACCACCCGCCGCCACCACCCACCACCCGCCGCCACCCGCCACCCACCACCAGCCGCCACCCGCCACCACCCACCACCAGCCGCCACCCACCACCAGCCGCCACCCGCCACCACCAGCCGCCACCCTCCGCCACCCACCACCAGCCGCCACCCGCCACCACCCGCCACCAGCCGCCACCCGCCACCGCCACCCACCACCGCCACTCACCACCCGCCGCCACCACCCACCACCAGCCGCCACCAGCCACCGCCACCCGCCGCCACCACCCACCACCACCACCCACCACCACCAGCCGCCGCCGCCACCACCACCACCCACCACTACCGCCGCCACCACCCATCACCGCCGCCGCCGCCACCACCCATCACCGCCGCCGCCACCACCACCCATCACCGCCGCCGCCACCACCACCCACCACCACCGCCGCCGCCACCACCACCCATCACCGCCGCCGCCACCACCACCTGCCACCAGCCGCCACCACCGCCCGCTATCAGCCGTCACCGCCCGTTGCCACAGTCGCCACCGCAAGCCGCCACCGCCAGCCGCCACCAGCCCCCCCCACCGCCGATCGTCACCACCCACCACAGCCGCCGCCGCCCGCCACCGCCCGCCACCGCCCGCCACCACCCACCACAGCCGCCACCACCCACCACCCGCCGCCGCCACCCACCAGCCGCCGCCGCCACCACCACCCACCACCACCGCCGCCAAAACCCACCACCACCACCAGCCGCCGCCGCCACCACCACCCACCACCACCGCCGCCACCACCACCACCCACCACCACCGCCGCCAAAACCCACCACCACCACCAGCCGCCGCCGCCACCACCACCCACCACCACCGCCGCCACCACCACCACCCACCACCACCGCCGCCACCACCCACCACCGCCAGCCGCCACTACTCATCACAGACGCCGCCACCCGCCACCGCCCGCCACCACCGCCAGACACAGCCGCCAGTGTCCGCCACCGCCGCCACTGTCCGCCACCGCCGTCACTGTCCGCCACTGTCCGCCACCGCCACCACTGTCTGCCACCGCCACCACTGTCCGCCCGCCGCCACCACTGTCCGCCCGCCGCCACCACTGTCCGCCCGCCGCCACCACTGTCCGCCCGCCGCCTCCACTGTCCGCCCGCCGCCACCACTGTCCGCCCGCCGCCACCACTGTCCGCCCGCCGCCGCCACTGTCCGCCCGCCGCCGCCACTGTCCGCCCGCCGCCACTGTCCACCACCGCCGCCAAAGCCGCCACGGTCCGCCCGCCGCCACTATCCGCCACAGCCGCCACTGTCCGCCCGCCGCCACTGTCCGCCCGCCGCCACTATCCGCCATCGCCGCCACTGTCCGCCCGCCGCCGCCCTGTCCGTCCGCCGCCACTATCCGCCACCGCCGCCACTGTCCGCCCGCCGCCACTGTCCGCCCGCCGCCACTGTCCGCCCGCCGCCACTATCCGCCACCGCCGCCACTGTCCGCCCGACGCCACTGTCCGCCCGACGCCACTGTCCGCCACCGCCGCCACTTTCCGCCCGCCGCCAATGTCCGCCCGCTGCCACTGTCCGCCACCGCCACCACTGTCTGCCACCGCCACCACTGTCTGCCACCGCCACCACTGTCCGCCCGCCGCCACCACTGTCCGCCCGCCGCCACCACTGTCCGCCCGCCGCCACCACTGTCCGCCCGCCGCCACCACTGTCCGCCCGCCGCCACCACTGTCCGCCCGCCGCCACCACTGTCCGCCCGCCGCCGCCACTGTCCGCCCGCCGCCGCCACTTTCCGCCCGCCGCCGCCACTTTCCGCCACCGCCGCCACTGTCCGCCCGCCGCCACTATCCGCCACTGCCACCACTGTCCGCCACCGCCACCACTGTCCGCCACCGCCACCACTGTCCGCCACCGCCACCACTGTCTGCCACCGCCACCACTGTCTGCCACCGCCACCACTGTCCGCCCGCCGCCACCACTGTCCGCCCGCCGCCACCACTGTCCGCCCGCCGCCACCACTGTCCGCCCGCCGCCTCCACTGTCCGCCCGCCGCCTCCACTGTCCGCCCGCCGCCACCACTGTCCGCCCGCCGCCGCCACTGTCCGCCCGCCGCCGCCACTGTCCGCCCGTCGCCGCCACTGTCCGCCCGCCGCCACTGTCCACCACCGCCGCCGCCACTGTCCACCACCGCCGCCAAAGCCGCCACGGTTCGCCCGCCGCCACTATCCGCCACTGTCCGCCCGCCGCCACTGTCCGCCCGCCGCCACTATCCGCCACCGCCGCCACTGTCCGCCCGCCGCCACTATCCGCCACCACCGCCACTGTCCGCCCGCCGCCACTATCCGCCCGCCGCCGCCACTGTCAGCCCGCCGCCACTATCCGCCACCGTCGCCACTGTCCGCCACAGCCGCCACTCTCCGCCGTACAGCCTCCCCTCTCTCCGTTAGTAAATAATTTTAATTGTTAGTAAATAATAAAAGAAATATAAATTATTAGATTTTTTTACCCTTCAATTGGTTTTAATATTAAAATTGAAAATAATATAATATAAAATATAATAAAAATAATATAATATAAAATATAATTTAATTTCAAGAAATTTAACTTTACACACAAAGATGTGAAAAGGGTTCAGATTATTGGCTCAAACCTTTCATAAGAGATTCATATTGGTGTATGAATGGATTATGAATGACTCATGTTAGGAGTGTAAAGTTGCCACAACATCTCAAATTAGTGTTAGATACATATGTCTTGGTTATAAGTTTTGGAAACCTATTTAAGTCCACACACAATATCGTATCTGATACGATAAAACAAACGTTTCCAATACTTTCAAATACTTTCCAGATATGTTGTGGCAACCTAAAATTGTTTGCTGGGTTAGCTTAATTTTTGAGCTGAATTCTGGTTCTCTGCACCTATTTGCAGTTGCAAATTACCACTTTTTATACCTAAAAAATTCCAATTAATGAAAACAGCGATTGGTTATATTTTGCCAAAACCCCCCTGCAATTTTCAAAATATGTAAAATGTCGGAAATTTGACTCCTGAACGTCATTTTTGAGTCGAATTCTAGCTCACTGCACCTATTTGCAGTTTCAAATTATGAATTTTTAAACCGAAAATATGCTAATTACTCAAAACAACGATGGGGTCATATTTTGCCCTCCCCCCCCCCCAATCCAGTTTTAATATATGTGATATGTCGGAAATTTGACTCCTGAGCGTTATTCTTGAGCCGAATTCTGGCTATCTGCACCTATTTGCAGTTTCAAATTACGACTTCTTTTCAGAAAATATGGCAATTATTTAAAACAGCGATGGGTCATATTTTGTCCAAACCAGCCTGCAGTTTTTAAAATTTGGGAAAAGTCGAAAATTTGACTTCTGAGCGTCATTTTCTAAGCCGAATTCTGGCTCTCTGCACCTATTCCAGTTTCAAATTACGAATTTTTATACAGAAAATATGGCAATTATTGAAAACGGCTATGGGTCATATTTTGTCCAAACCCCCCTGTAGTTTTCATAATATGTGAAATGTCGGAAATTTGACTCCTGAGCCTCATTTTTGAGCTGAATTCCTGTTCTCTGCATTTATTTGCAGTTTCAAATTACGACTTCTTATACCGAAAATATTCCAATTACTGAAAACAGCGATGGGTCATATTTTGCCCAAACCCCCCTGCAGTTTTCAAAATATGTGAAATGTTGGAAATTTGACTCCTGAACGTGATTTTTGAGTCGATTTCTAGCTCTCTGCACCAATTTGCTGTTTCAAATGATGACTTTTAAAACCGAAAATATGCTAATTACTGAAAACAGCGATGTGTCATATTGTGCCCCCCCACCCTGCAGTTTTTAAAATAAGTGAAATGACGGAAATTTGACTCCTGCGCGTCATTTTTGAGGCAAATTCTGGCTGTCTGCACCATTTTTGCAGTTTAAAATTATGACTTTTAAAACCAAAAATATGCCATTTACTAAATACAGCGAAAGATCATATTTTGCTCAAACCTCACGGCAGTTTTCAAAATATGTGAAAAGTCGGAAATTTGACTCATGAGCATCATTTTTGAGCCGAGATCTGGCTCTTTGCACCTATTTGCAGTTGTAAAATACGACATTTTATACCGAAAAAATGCCAATTACTGAAAACAGCGATGTGTCATATTTTGACCAAACCGCACTGCAACTTTCAAAATATGTGAAATATCGGAAATCTGACTCCTGAGCGTCATTTTTTAGCCGAATTCTGAATCTTTGCACCTATTAGCAGTTTTAAATTACGAATTGTTATAACGAAAATATGACAATTACTGAAAACAACGATGGGTTATATTTTGCCCAAATCTGCCTGCAATTTTCAAATTATGTGAAATGTCGGAAATTTGACTCCCTAGCGTCATTTTTGAGCCGAATTCGGGCTTTCTGCACGTATTTTCAGTTTCAAGTTACGACGTTTTATACCGAAAATATGCCAAATACTCATTACGGCGATGGGTCACATTTTGCTAAAACCCCCCTGCAGTGGTCAAAATATGTGAAAAGTCGAAAATTTGACTCCTGATCCTAATTTTGGAGGCAAATTCAGGCTCTCTGCACCTATTTGCAATTTCAAATTATGACTTGTAAAACCGAAAATATGCTAATTACTGAAAACAGCGAAGATCATATTTTGCCCAAACCCCTTTGCAATTTTCAAAATATGTGAAAGGTCGGAAATTTGACTCCTGAGCGTCATTTTTGAGCCGAATTCTGGCTCTTTGCACCTATTTGCAGTTTTAAATTACGACTTTTTATACCGAAAATATGCCAATTACTGAAAACAATGATGGGTCATATTTTGGCCAAATCCGCATGCTGTTTTCAAAATAAGTGAAATGTCGGAAATTTGAATCCTTAGCATCATTTTTGAGTCGAAATATGGCTTTTTCCACCTATTTGCAGTTTCAAATTACGATTTTTTTTTACCGAAAATATGCCAATTACTTTAAACGGTGATGGGTCATATATTGCCCAAAAAGCAGTTTTCAAAATATGTTAAATGTCGGAAATTTGACTCCTGAGCATCGTTTTTGAGCCGAATTCTGGTTCTCTACACCAATTTACAGTTTCAAATTATGACTTTTTATACCGAAAATTTTCCAATTACTGAAAAGAGCGATGGGTCATATTTTGCTCAACCACCCCCCCCCCCCCTGCAGTTTTCAAAATATGTGAAATGTCGGAAGTTTGACTTCTTAGCTTAATTTTTGAGCCGAATTCTGGTTCTCTGCACCTATTTGCAGTTGCAAATTACCACTTTTTATACCTAAAAAATTCCAATTAATGAAAACAGCGATGGGTTATATTTTGCCAAAACCCCCCTGCAATTTTCAAAATATGTAAAATGTCGGAAATTTGACTCCTGAACGTCATTTTTGAGTCGAATTCTAGCTCACTGCACCTATTTGCAGTTTCAAATTATTAATTTTTAAACCGAAAATATGCTAATTACTCAAAACAACGATGGGGTCATATTTTGCCCTCCCCCCCCCAATCCAGTTTTAATATATGTGATATGTCGGAAATTTGACTCCTGAGCGTTATTCTTGAGCCGAATTCTGGCTATCTGCACCTATTTGCAGTTTCAAATTACGACTTCTTTTCAGAAAATATGGCAATTATTTAAAACAGCGATGGGTCATATTTTGTCCAAACCAGCCTGCAGTTTTTAAAATTTGGGAAAAGTCGAAAATTTGACTTCTGAGCGTCATTTTTAAGCCGAATTCTGGCTCTCTGCACCTATTCCAGTTTCAAATTACGAATTTTTATACAGAAAATATGGCAATTATTGAAAACGGCTATGGGTCATATTTTGTCCAAACCCCCCTGTAGTTTTCAAAATATGTGAAATGTCGGAAATTTGACTCCTGAGCCTCATTTTTGAGCTGAATTCCTGTTCTCTGCATTTATTTGCAGTTTCAAATTACGACTTCTTATACCGAAAATATTCCAATTACTGAAAACAGCGATGGGTCAAATTTTGCCCAAACCCCCCTGCAGTTTTCAAAATATGTGAAATGTTGGAAATTTGACTCCTGAACGTGATTTTTGAGTCGATTTCTAGCTCTCTGCACCAATTTGCTGTTTCAAATGATGACTTTTAAAACCGAAAATATGCTAATTACTGAAAACAGCGATGTGTCATATTGTGCCCCCCCCCCTGCAGTTTTTAAAATATGTGAAATGACGGAAATTTGACTCCTGCGCGTCGTTTTTTAGGCAAATTCTGACAGTCTGCACCATTTTTGCAGTTTAAAATTATGTCTTTTAAAACCAAAAATATGCCATTTACTAAATACAGCGAAAGATCATATTTTGCTCAAACCTCACGGCAGTTTTCAAAATATGTGAAAAGTCGGAAATTTGACTCATGAGCGTCATTTTTGAGCCGAGATCTGGCTCTTTGCACCTCTTTGCAGTTGTAAAATACGAAATTTTATACCGAAAAAATGCCAATTACTGAAAACAGCGATGTGTCATATTTTGCCCAAACCCCACTGCAATTTTCAAAATATGTGAAATACCGGAAATTTGACTCCTGAGCGTCATTTTTAGCCGAATTCTGAATCTTTGCACCTATTAGCAGTTTTAAATTACGAATTGTTATAACGAAAATATGACAATTACTGAAAACAACGATGGGTTATATTTTGCCCAAATCTGCCTGCAATTTTCAAATTATGTGAAATGTCGGAAATTTGACTCCCTAGCGTCATTTTTGAGCCGAATTCGGGCTTTCTGCACGTATTTTCAGTTTCAAGTTATGACGTTTTATACCGAAAATATATCAAATACTCATTACGGCGATGGGTCATATTTTGCTAAAACCCCCCTGCAGTGGTCAAAATATGTGAAAAGTCGAAAATTTGACTCCTGATCCTAATTTTGGAGGCAAATTCAGGCTCTCTGTACCTATTTGCAATTTCAAATTATGACTTGTAAAACCGAAAATATGCTAATTACTGAAAACAGCGAAGGTCATATTTTGCCCAAATCCCCTTGCAATTTTCAAAATATGTGAAAGGTCGGAAATTTGACTCCTGAGCGTCATTTTTGAGCCGAATTCTGGCTCTTTGCACCTATTTGCAGTTTTAAATTACGACTTTTTATACCGAAAATATGCCAATTACTGAAAACAATGATGGGTCATATTTTGGCCAAATCCGCATGCTGTTTTCAAAATAAGTGAAATGTCGGAAATTTGAATCCTTAGCATCATTTTTGAGTCGAAATATGGCTTTTTCCACCTATTTGCAGTTTCAAATTACGATTTTTTTTTTACCGAAAATATGTCAATTACTTTAAACGGTGATGGGTCATATATTGCCCAAAAAGCAGTTTTCAAAATATGTGAAATGTCGGAAATTTGACTCCTGAGCATCGTTTTTGAGCCGAATTCTGGTTCTCTACACCAATTTACAGTTTCAAATTATGACTTTTTATACCGAAAATTTTCCAATTACTGAAAAGAGCGATGGGTCATATTTTGCTCAACCACCCCCCCCCCCTGCAGTTTTCAAAATATGTGAAATGTCGGAAGTTTGACTTCTTAGCTTAATTTTTGAGCTGAATTCTGGTTCTCTGCACCTATTTGCAGTTGCAAATTACCACTTTTTATACCTAAAAAATTCCAATTAATGAAAACAGCGATGGGTTATATTTTGCCAAAACCCCCCTGCAATTTTCAAAATATGTAAAATGTCGGAAATTTGACTCCTGAACGTCATTTTTGAGTCGAATTCTAGCTCACTGCACCTATTTGCAGTTTCAAATTATGAATTTTTAAACCGAAAATATGCTAATTACTCAAAACAACGATGGGGTCATATTTTGCCCCCCCCCCCCCCCCCCAATCCAGTTTTAATATATGTGATATGTCGGAAATTTGACTCCTGAGCGTTATTCTTGAGCCGAATTCTGGCTATCTGCACCTATTTGCAGTTTCAAATTACGACTTCTTTTCAGAGAATATGGCAATTATTTAAAACAGCGATGGGTCATATTTTGTCCAAACCAGCCTGCAGTTTTTAAAATTTGTGAAAAGTCGAAAATTTGACTTCTGAGCGTCATTTTTAAGCCGAATTCTGGCTCTCTGCACCTATTCCAGTTTCAAATTACGAATTTTTATACAGAAAATATGGCAATTATTGAAAACGGCTATGGGTCATATTTTGTCCAAACCCCCCTGTAGTTTTCAAAATATGTGAAATGTCGGAAATTTGACTCCTGAGCCTCATTTTTGAGCTGAATTCCTGTTCTCTGCATTTATTTGCAGTTTCAAATTACGACTTCTTATACCGAAAATATTCCAATTACTGAAAACAGCGATGGGTCATATTTTGCCCAAACCCCCCTGCAGTTTTCAAAATATGTGAAATGTTGGAAATTTGACTCCTGAACGTGATTTTTGAGTCGATTTCTAGCTCTCTGCACCAATTTGCTGTTTCAAATGATGACTTTTAAAACCGAAAATATGCTAATTACTGAAAACAGCGATGTGTCATATTGTGCCCCCCCACCCTGCAGTTTTTAAAATAAGTGAAATGACGGAAATTTGACTCCTGCGCGTCATTTTTGAGGCAAATTCTGGCTGTCTGCACCATTTTTGCAGTTTAAAATTATGACTTTTAAAACCAAAAATATGCCATTTACTAAATACAGCGAAAGATCATATTTTGCTCAAACCTCACGGCAGTTTTCAAAATATGTGAAAAGTCGGAAATTTGACTCATGAGCATCATTTTTGAGCCGAGATCTGGCTCTTTGCACCTATTTGCAGTTGTAAAATACGACATTTTATACCGAAAAAATGCCAATTACTGAAAACAGCGATGTGTCATATTTTGACCAAACCCCACTGCAACTTTCAAAATATGTGAAATATCGGAAATTTGACTCCTGAGCGTCATTTTTTAGCCGAATTCTGAATCTTTGCACCTATTAGCAGTTTTAAATTACGAATTGTTATAACGAAAATATGACAATTACTGAAAACAACGATGGGTTATATTTTGCCCAAATCTGCCTGCAATTTTCAAATTAAGTGAAATGTCGGAAATTTGACTCCCTAGCGTCATTTTTGAGCCGAATTCGGGCTTTCTGCACGTATTTTCAGTTTCAAGTTATGACGTTTTATACCGAAAATATGCCAAATACTCATTACGGCGATGGGTCATATTTTGCTAAAACCCCCCTGCAGTGGTCAAAATATGTCAAAAGTCGAAAATTTGACTCCTGATCCTAATTTTGGAGGCAAATTCAGGCTCTCTGCACCTATTTGCAATTTCAAATTATGACTTGTAAAACCGAAAATATGCTAATTACTGAAAACAGCGAAGGTCATATTTTGCCCAAACCCCCTTGCAATTTTCAAAATATGAGAAAGGTCGGAAATTTGACTCCTGAGCGTCATTTTTGAGCCGAATTCTGGCTTTTTGCACCTATTTGCAGTTTTAAATTACGACTTTTTATACCGAAAATATGCCAATTACTGAAAACAATGATGGGTCATATTTTGGCCAAATCCGCATGCTGTTTTCAAAATAAGTGAAATGTCAGAAATTTGAATCCTTAGCATCATTTTTGAGTCGAAATATGGCTTTTTCCACCTATTTGCAGTTTCAAATTACGATTTTTTTTACCGAAAATATGCCAATTACTTTAAACGGTGATGGGTCATTTATTGCCCAAAAAGCAGTTTTCAAAATATGTGAAATGTCGGAAATTTGACTCCTGAGCATCGTTTTTGAGCTGAATTCTGGTTCTCTACACCAATTTACAGTTTCAAATTATGACTTTTTATACCGAAAATTTTCCAATTACTGAAAAGAGCGATGGGTCATATTTTGCTCATCCACCCCCCCCCCCCTGCAGTTTTCAAAATATGTGAAATGTCGGAAGTTTGACTTCTTAGCTTAATTTTTGAGCCGAATTCTGGTTCTCTGCACCTATTTGCAGTTGCAAATTACCACTTTTTATACCTAAAAAAATCCAATTAATGAAAACAGCGATGGGTTATATTTTGCCAAAACCCCCCTGCAATTTTCACAATATGTAAAATGTCGGAAATTTGACTCCTGAACGTCATTTTTGAGTCGAATTCTAGCTCACTGCACCTATTTGCAGTTTCAAATTATGAATTTTTAAACCGAAAATATGCTAATTACTCAAAACAACGATGGGGTCATATTTTGCCCTCCCCCCCACCCCCCAATTCAGTTTTAATATTTGTGATATGTCGGAAATTTGACTCCTGAGCGTTATTCTTGAGCCGAATTCTGGCATAGCGAATTCTATGCTATTTGCAGTTTCAAATTATGACTTCTTTTCAGAAAATATGGCAATTATTTAAAACAGCGATGGGTCATATTTTGTCTAAACCAGCCTGCAGTTTTTAAAATTTGTGAAAAGTCGAAAATTTGACTTCTGAGCGTCATTTTTAAGCCGAATTCTGGCTCTCTGCACCTATTCCAGTTTCAAATTACGAATTTTTATACAGAAAATATGGCAATTATTGAAAACGGCTATGGGTCATATTTTGTCCAAACCCCCCTGTAGTTTTCAAAATATGTGAAATGTCGGAAATTTGACTCCTGAGCCTCATTTTTGAGCTGAATTCCTGTTCTCTGCATTTATTTGCAGTTTCAAATTACGACTTCTTATACAGAAAATATTCCAATTACTGAAAACAGCGATGGGTCATATTTTGCCCAAACCCCCCTGCAGTTTTCAAAATATGTGAAATGTTGGAAATTTGACTCCTGAACGTGATTTTTGAGTCGATTTCTAGCTCTCTGCACCAATTTGCTGTTTCAAATGATGACTTTTAAAACTGAAAATATGCTAATTACTGAAAACTGCGATGTGTCATATTGTGCCCCCCCCCCTGCAGTTTTTAAAATATGTGAAATGGCGGAAATTTGACTCCTGCGCGTCATTTTTGAGGCAAATTTTGGCTGTCTGCAACATTTTTGCAGTTTAAAATTATGACTTGTAAAACCGAAAATATGCTAATTACTGAAAACAGCGAAGGTCATATTTTGCCCAAACCCCCTTGCAATTTTCAAAATATGTGATAGGTCGGAAATTTGACTCCTGAGCGTCATTTTTGAGCCGAATTCTGGCTCTTTGCACCTATTTGCAGTTTTAAATTACGATTTTTTTTACCGAAAATATGCCAATTACTTTAAACGGTGATGGGTCATTTATTGCCCAAAAAGCAGTTTTCAAAATATGTGAATTGTCGGAAATTTGACTCCTGAGCATCGTTTTTGAGCCGAATTCTGGTTCTCTACACCAATTTACAGTTTCAAATTATGACTTTTTATACCGAAAATTTTCAAATTACTGAAAAGAGCTATGGGTCATATTTTGCTCAACCACCCTCCCCCCTGCAGTTTTCAAAATATGTGAAATGTCGGAAGTTTGACTTCTTAGCTTAATTTTTGAGCCGAATTCTGGTTCTCTGCACCTATTTGCAGTTGCAAATTACCACTTTTTATACCTAAAAAATTCCAATTAATGAAAACAGCGATGGGTTATATTTTGCCAAAACCCCCCTGCAATTTTCACAATATGTAAAATGTCGGAAATTTGACTCCTGAACGTCATTTTTGAGTCGAATTCTAGCTCACTGCACCTATTTGCAGTTTCAAATTATGAATTTTTAAACCGAAAATATGCTAATTACTCAAAACAACGATGGGGTCATATTTTGCCCTCCCCCCCCCCCCCCAATCCAGTTTTAATATATGTGATATGTCGGAAATTTGACTCCTGAGCGTTATTCTTGAGCCGAATTCTGGCTATCTGCACCTATTTGCAGTTTCAAATTACGACTTCTTTTCAGAAAATATGGCAATTATTTAAAACAGCGATGGGTCATATTTTGTCCAAACCAGCCTGCAGTTTTTAAAATTTGTGAAAAGTCGAAAATTTGACTTCTGAGCGTCATTTTTAAGCCGAATTCTGGCTCTCTGCACCTATTCCAGTTTCAAATTACGAATTTTTATACAGAAAATATGGCAATTATTGAAAACGGCTATGGGTCATATTTTGTCCAAACCCCCCTGTAGTTTTCAAAATATGTGAAATGTCGGAAATTTGACTCCTGAGCCTCATTTTTGAGCTGAATTCCTGTTCTCTGCATTTTTTTGCAGTTTCAAATTACGACTTCTTATACCGAAAATATTCCAATTACTGAAAACAGCGATGGGTCATATTTTGCCCAAACCCCCCTGCAGTTTTCAAAATATGTGAAATGTTGGAAATTTGACTCCTGAACGTGATTTTTGAGTCGATTTCTAGCTCTCTGCACCAATTTTCTGTTTCAAATGATGACTTTTAAAACCGAAAATATGCTAATTACTGAAAACAGCGATGTGTCATATTGTGCCCCCCACCCTGCAGTTTTTAAAATATGTGAAATGACGGAAATTTGACTCCTGCGCGTCATTTTTGAGGCAAATTCTGGCTGTCTGCACCATTTTTGCAGTTTAAAATTATGACTTTTAAAACCAAAAATATGCCATTTACTAAATACAGCGAAAGATCATATTTTGCTCAAACCTCACGGCAGTTTTCAAAATATGTGAAAAGTCGGAAATTTGACTCATGAGCGTCATTTTTGAGCCGAGATCTGGCTCTTTGCACCTATTTGCAGTTGTAAAATACGACATTTTATACCGAAAAAATGCCAATTACTGAAAACAGCGATGTGTCATATTTTGCCCAAACCCCACTGCAATTTTCAAAATATGTGAAATATCGGAAATTTGACTCCTGAGCGTCATTTTTTATCCGAATTCTGAATCTTTGCACCTATTAGCAGTTTTAAATTACGAATTGTTATAACGAAAATATGACAATTACTGAAAACAACGATGGGTTATATTTTGCCCAAATCTGTCTGCAATTTTCAAATTATGTGAAATGTCGGAAATTTGACTCCCTAGCGTCATTTTTGAGCCGAATTCGGGCTTTCTGCACGTATTTTCAGTTTCAAGTTACGACGTTTTATACCGAAAATATGCCAAATACTCATTACGGCGATGGGTCATATTTTGCTAAAACCCCCCTGCAGTGGTCAAAATATGTGAAAAGTCGAAAATTTGACTCCTGATCCTAATTTTGGAGGCAAATTCAGGCTCTCTGCACCTATTTGCAATTTCAAATTATGACTTGTAAAACCGAAAATATGCTAATTACTGAAAACAGCGAAGGTCATATTTTGCCCAAACCCCCTTGCAATTTTCAAAATATGTGAAAGGTCGGAAATTTGACTCCTGAGCGTCATTTTTGAGCCGAATTCTGGCTTTTTGCACCTATTTGCAGTTTTAAATTACGACTTTTTATACCGAAAATATGCCAATTACTGAAAACAATGATGGGTCATATTTTGGCCAAATCCGCATGCTGTTTTCAAAATAAGTGAAATGTCGGAAATTTGAATCCTTAGCATCATTTTTGAGTCGAAATATGGCTTTTTCCACCTATTTGCAGTTTCAAATTACGATTTTTTTTACCGAAAATATGCCAATTACTTTAAACGGTGATGGGTCATTTATTGCCCAAAAAGCAGTTTTCAAAATATATGAAATGTCGGAAATTTGACTCCTGAGCATCGTTTTTGAGCTGAATTCTGGTTCTCTACACCAATTTACAGTTTCAAATTATGACTTTTTATACCGAAAATTTTCCAATTACTGAAAAGAGCGATGGGTCTTATTTTGCTCATCCACCACCCCCCCTGCAGTTTTCAAAATATGTGAAATGTCGGAAGTTTGACTTCTTAGCTTAATTTTTGAGCCGAATTCTGGTTCTCTGCACTTATTTGCAGTTGCAAATTACCACTTTTTATACCTAAAAAATTCCAATTAATGAAAACAGGGATGGGTTATATTTTGCCAAAACCCCCCTGCAATTTTCACAATATGTAAAATGTCGGAAATTTGACTCCTGAACGTCATTTTTGAGTCGAATTCTAGCTCACTGCACCTATTTGCAGTTTCAAATTATGAATTTTTAAACCGAAAATATGCTAATTACTCAAAACAACGATGGGGTCATATTTTGCCCTCCCCCCCACCCCCCAATTCAGTTTTAATATTTGTGATATGTCGGAAATTTGACTCCTGAGCGTTATTCTTGAGCCGAATTCTGGCATAGCGAATTCTATGCTATTTGCAGTTTCAAATTATGACTTCTTTTCAGAAAATATGGCAATTATTTAAAACAGCGATGGGTCATATTTTGTCTAAACCAGCCTGCAGTTTTTAAAATTTGTGAAAAGTCGAAAATTTGACTTCTGAGCGTCATTTTTAAGCCGAATTCTGGCTCTCTGCACCTATTCCAGTTTCAAATTACGAATTTTTATACAGAAAATATGGCAATTATTGAAAACGGCTATGGGTCATATTTTGTCCAAACCCCCCTGTAGTTTTCAAAATATGTGAAATGTCGGAAATTTGACTCCTGAGCCTCATTTTTGAGCTGAATTCCTGTTCTCTGCATTTATTTGCAGTTTCAAATTACGACTTCTTATACAGAAAATATTCCAATTACTGAAAACAGCGATGGGTCATATTTTGCCCAAACCCCCCTGCAGTTTTCAAAATATGTGAAATGTTGGAAATTTGACTCCTGAACGTGATTTTTGAGTCGATTTCTAGCTCTCTGCACCAATTTGCTGTTTCAAATGATGACTTTTAAAACTGAAAATATGCTAATTACTGAAAACTGCGATGTGTCATATTGTGCCCCCCCCCCCTGCAGTTTTTAAAATATGTGAAATGGCGGAAATTTGACTCCTGCGCGTCATTTTTGAGGCAAATTCTGGCTGTCTGCAACATTTTTGCAGTTTAAAATTATGACTTTTAAAACCAAAAATATGCCATTTACTAAATACAGCGAAAGATCATATTTTGCTCAAACCTCACGGCAGTTTTCAAAATATGTGAAAAGTCGGAAATTTGACTCATGAGCGTCATTTTTGAGCCGAGATCTAGCTCTTTGCACCTATTTGCAGTTGTAAAATACGACATTTTATACCGAAAAAATGCCAATTACTGAAAACAGCGATGTGTCATATTTTGCCCAAACCCCCCTGCAATTTTCAAAATTTGTGAAATATCGGATATTTGACCCCTGAGCGTCATTTTGGAGCCGAATTCTGAATCTTTGCACCTATTTGCAGTTTTAAATTACGAATTTTTATACCGAAAATATGACAATTACTGAAAACAACGATGGGTCATATTTTGCCCAAATCTGCCTGCAATTTTCAAATTATGTGAAATGTCGGAAATTTGACTCCCTAGCGTCATTTTTGAGCCGAAATCTGGCTCTCTGCACCTATTTGCAGTTTCAAGTTATGACTTTTTATACCAAAAATATGCCAATTACTCAAAATGGTGATGGGTCATATTTTTCCAAAAAACCCCTGCAGTTTTTAAAATATGTTAAATGTCGGAAATTTGACTCCTGAGAGTCATTTTTGAGCCGAATTCCGGTTCTCTGCACCTATTTGCAGTTTCAAATTACGAATTTAAAACTGAAAATATGCCATTTACTGAAAACGGCGATGGATCATATTTTGCCCAAACCCCACTGCAGTTTTCAAAATAAATGCAATGTCGGAAATTTGACTCCTGAGCGTCATTTTTGAGCCAAATTCTGACTTTTCGCTCCTATTTGCAGTTTTAAATTACGAATTTTTATACCGAAAATATGCCAATTACAGAAAAAAACGATGGGTCATGTTTTGCACAAATCCGCCTGCAGTTTTCAAAATATATGAAATGTTGGAAATTTGACTCTTTACCGTCCTTTTTGAGTCGAATTTTGGCTCTCTGCACCTTTTTGCAGTTTTAAATTACGACATTTTATACCGAAAATATGCTAATTACTGAAAACAGTGATGTGTCATATTTTTCCCAGTCTCCCGTGCAGTTTTCAAAATATGTGAAATGTCGGTAATTTGACTCCTTAGTGTCATTTTTGAGCCGAATTCTGGCTCTCTGCACCTATTTGCAGTTTCAAATTATGACTTATAAAACTGAAAATATGCTAATTATTGAAAACAGCGAAGGTCATATTATGGCCAAACTCCCGTGCAATTATCAAAATATGTGAAAGGTCGGAAATTTGAGTCCTGAGCGTCATTTTTGAGCCGAATTCTGGCTCTTTGCACCTATTTTCAGTTTTAAATTACGATTTTTTATACCGAAAATATGCTAATTACTGAAAACAATGATGGGTCATATTTTGGCCAAATCCGCCTGCGGTTTTCAAAATATGTGAAATGTCGTGAATTTGACTCCTGAGCTTCATTTTTGAGCCGAATTCTGGCTCTCTGCACCTATTTGCAGTTTCAAATTTTGACTTTTAAAACCAAAAATATGCTAATTACTGAAAACAGCGAAGGGTCATATTTTGCCCAAACCCCCTGTGGGTACCGACCTGTGAGATTTATATTTATTTAATTTATATAAATTTATATTTACGTTAATTTATATACTTCGATAGCAATTTGTATAATGATAAGTGGACTGTATTTCTGCAATAATCTCTTAATCTCACAAATCGATCCTCTACACATTAGGGGGGGTTTATATTAATTAAATATATATGCAGCCAATCAAACTACAGTAATAGACTACATACATTGAAGAGGTTCCTTATCTTATATTACAGCAGGTTAGTCCACCAGGTATAACTAGGGTGTAGACACCAAATTATCCTCTTTGAGGTAGCTTCCATCACCCAGTAACTGATGCACAAAGCCTTCCTCGTCTTGACCTGTCAAAAGGGCGCTAGCTGTAAAGCCAGATTCTATATATGACAAGCTATATCAGAGAAAACACTATACATGGAACCTTAAAGACCTGGCTTAATTACCTTTAGTTTGAGGCTTCCACGTGCTCTAACCGGGTCACCCTATATAATGACATTAATGGCCATAAATGAAGATACATGGGTTTCAGAAAGAACACTTAACTTGAATTTGTTGACAGCGTGTTGAAAATGGTACACCTTTGGTTTCCATAACACTACGTAAAAGTAAAATTAACAGGAGCCGAATTTGCTCCCGTGTGAGCCTCTGGTCTCGTATAAACAACAATGGCTGCCCTCCCTCACCCTGACGGCTGGCTTACATTGTCCACATGACAGAAAGTGATAGAAAGGTGACATTTACTCTACTTTAATATTGATAATTAAGTTAATTTATATAAGATGTTTTTATGATGGTAAAGTCCAAAGACTAATGTATTTAAGAATAATTCCCACCATAATAGGTGGAGAATATAATAGTATGTGGTGATGATATCCCATTTTCTATAGACGGTAATTCCACTACAAGTTACGTTTTCTATGGGTAACTTGTTTATACAATACAGCTATTATCTGTATGATTATTAAATGATGTCGGATTTTCCGACATAATTCCCCAGGGGCTGCTCACGGGTCGAAGTCCTATTTAGAACAGACGAACACCGATACTCCTTCGAATTATTAGATTAATTTGATGTTAGTAGTTAGTAATCACACATTTGTGCGTCTGTTCGTACAGGACGGATGTCCCGTACTAGAGTTGCAGGGGTTAGAAGTCTAATGCGATTTCATTTCCCTGTTAACTCTTGAAAGGCTAATATTCAAGCCTAATTACATATTATTTAACCCAGAAGACTGGATGTGATCAAGTACTACAGTCAAGTATGATTCAGGGACTGCAGTGAGATCAGTGACATTAGATATAACTTGAAGTTTGTTCAGGTAACTAGTCACTGATATATAAACACTGAGGCCCATGGAATACATCTTGATTAAATAATAAATGTATCAAATTAGTCATCAGATTTATTGGGTTTTAATTTAGTTAATTGATTCAGAAGATTGAATAGCTCAACATTAAAGTAAAGTATGGTTCTGAGACTGCAGTGGGTTCAGTGACATTGGTCGCAGTGACTTGTAGCTGTTTAAGCTACTGTTCACTGATTTCCCACTGAGGCCTCATGAACTCATCTACAGCTTCAAATGATGATACTAACATCAACCTCTGTTGGTATAGTCTGCTGTAATCTCCTTAGTATAATGCTACTGGAGAAATATAATCAGCTGACAAATTTAGATTTCTACTGGTATTGTTTATCTGCAGGCATAGGTCTCCTCAGGCTTGATATTGGGCCTGAGAGTAATTTACCTCCTGCAGAGTTTAACATGGTTATGCCCTGATATTTAGTAGGGCTACCAATGAATTGATGGTAGTAGTCTGTCCCCACAAGGACAGCCATTTGGCATTTGATTTGCTCAAATTTACCTGCAGCTGCTTGATAATAGCTTTCCAGGTCAGCATAATCAACTTGAGATTGTTGTGACAAATCTTCACATTTCTTGATCTGTCTTGTTAAGTGGCCTTTAAGACCTGCAAGGGTTCTTTTCATTCTCCCTGCATTATCCATACTGGCTAGTTGGTGAAGCCTTGTGGGGCTTGTACTTGGGCTGCTCATAATACTGAACAAGCACTGATGGTAGCCTAGGGTAAATTCTGCACTCACTAAGCAATAATCCTACCTCTACTAGAAGTTAGCACTTAAAATTAATACACATTATATATATATATATACAATCATCCACACTAATGATTTGAGTGATAAACCAGTGTCACTGGAAGTACCTTTAGGTTAGCTCTTCTATATCACCCTAGGATGGTAGAGACACTAATTAATCACTCAAAGGTGTAATGATCACAAGTAAATTATTATATATACAACTCAACTTGAGTTGATAAAAATTACACCCAAAATAGGGTCTGCACCATTCATTAATGGTGTTAGGTTATTCAATATAGTACAACTGACTATGGTAATTATGGGACTAGGATGAGCAATAATAGTTCAACTAGTCATATCCTACCCTGTTGTGGGTTGGCAATTAGTAAATATTATACTGTGATCACTAGTGCAATTTATATTAAATAATTCTCTATTTTGGAGAAATAATATACACAATTATTGATAATAGCCTCTTAATTAGCCTCTATGAAACTTCTAATATTATCTAGAAGTATTAAATATTATTAGTGACCTCGCGAAATAAAGTCCACAAAATTCGTAGATAATCTCTCGCGAAATTTAACACCACAAAATCCGTGAACAATCTTGCGAGGACACAGCCACTAATTTGGCTGGCTTCTATATTAGCGCTGTCATTTCACAGAATAACACTCCACCAAATCTGTGGGTGTGCATGAAACCGCTGACTAAGGCTGATCTGAACTGATCGGGGCTCGTGAACTCGCACGAGTCAACGCCGCCGTCTATGACTGGCTAGCCTTTGTTTAAATCACACTGCACTAGTATATTTAATGAATCCACTGGTTAACTGGTTCATCCGGTACTAAGATGACCAAATGTGGGTTCAAAGGATCAAATAATCCGTCATCCGGTTCGAAGATGACCAAATAATGTGGGAACCGACCTGTGAGATTTATATTTATTTAATTTATATGAATATATATTTACGTTAATTTATATACTTCGATAGCAATTTGTATAATGATAAGTGGACTGTATTTCTGCAATAATCTCAATCTCACAAATCGATCCTCTACACATTAGGGGGGTTTATATTAATTAAATATATATGCAGCCAATCAAACTACAGTAATAGACTACATACATTGAAGAGGTTCCTTATCTTATAGTACAGCAGGTTAGTCCACCAGGTATAACTAGGGTGTAGACACCAAATTATCCTCTTTGAGGTAGCTTCCATCACCCAGTAACTGATGCACAAAGCCTTCCTCGTCTTGACCTGTCAAAAGGGCGCTAGCTGTAAAGCCAGATTCTATATATGACAAGCTATATCAGAGAAAACACTATACATGGAACCTTAAAGACCTGGCTTAATTACCTTTAGTTTGAGGCTTCCACGTGCTCTAACCGGATCACCCTATATAATGACATTAATGGCCATAAATGAAGATACATGGGTTTCGGAAAGAACACTTAACTTGAATTTGTTGACAGCGTGTTGAAAATGGTACACCTTTGGTTTCCATAACACTACGTCCAAGTAAAATTAACAGGGGCCGAATTTGCTCCCGTGTGAGCCTCTGGTCTCGTATAAACAACAATGGCTGCCCTCCCTCACCCTGACGCCTGGCTTACATTGTCCACATGACAGAAAGTGATAGAAGGGTGACATTTACTCTACTTTAATATTGATAATTAAGTTAATTTATATAAGATGTTTTTATGATGGTAAAGTCCAAAGACTAATGTATTTAAGAATAATTCCCACCATAATAGGTGGAGAATATAATAGTATGTGGTGATGATATCCCGTTTTCTATAGACGGTAATTCCACTACAAGTTACGTTTTCTATGGGTAATTTGTTTATACAATACAGCTATTATCTGTATGATTATTAAATGATGTCGGATTTTCCGACACCCCCCTGCAGTTTTAAAATATGTGAATGTCTTAAATTTGACTCCTGAGCGTTATTCTCTAGCCAAATTCTGGCTCTCTTCACTTATTTGCAGTTTCAAATTACGACTTTTTATATCAAAAATATGAATATTCCTGAAAACGGCGATGGGTCATATTTTGACCAAACCCCTTGCAGTTTTCCAAATATGTGAAATGGCGTAAATTTCACTCCAGACCATCATTTTGGAGCTGAATTCTGGCTCTTTGCCCCATTTTGCAGTTTTAAATTAAGACTTTTTATACCGAAAATATGCCAGTTACTGAAAACTACGATGGGTCATATTTTGCCCAAATCCGCCTGCAGTTTTCAAAATATGTGAAATGTCGGAAATTTGACTCTTTAGCGTCTTTTTTGAGCCGAATTTTGGCTCTTTGCACCTATTTGCAGTTTTAAACAACGACATTTTGTACCGAAAATATGCCAATTAATGAAAACAATGATGGGTCATATTTTGCCCAAACCTGACTGCAGTTTTCAAAATTTGTAAAATGTTGGAAATTTGACTCCTGTGCGTCATTTTTGAGCCGAATTCCGGCTCTCTGCACCTATTTGCAGTTTCAAATTACGACTTTTTATACAGAAAATATGGCAATTACTGAAAACGGCGATGGGGGATATTTTGCCCAAACCCCCCTGCAGTTTTCAAAATATGTGAAATGTCTGAAATTGGACTCCTGAGCGTTATTTGTGAACCGAATTCTGGCTCTCTGCACCTGTTTGCAGTTTCAAATTACGAATTTTTATACCGAAAATATGCTAATTACTGAAAACAATGATGGGTCATATTTTGCCTAAATCCGGCTGCAGTTTTCAAAATATGTGAAATGTCGGAAATTTGACTCTTTAGCGTCCTTTTTGAGCCGAATTCTGCCTCTTTGCATCTATTTGCAGTTTTAAACTACGACATTTTATTCCGAAAATATGCCAATTAATGAAAACGGCGATGGGACATATTTTGCCCAAACCCACCTACAGTTTTCAAAATATGTGAAATGTCGGAAATTTGACTCCTAGCCGTCATTTGTGAACGGAATTCTCTCTCTCTGCATCTATTTGCAGTTTCAAATTATGAAGCTTAAAACCGAAAATATGCCAATTACTGAAAATATTGATGGGTTATATTTTGCCCAAACTCCCCCTTGCAATTTTCAAAAGATGTGAAATGTCTGAAATTTGACTCCTGAGCGTCATTTTTGAGCAGAATTCTGGCTCTTTGTCCCTATTTGCAGTTTTAAATTAAGACTTTTTATACCGAAAATATTCCAATTACTGAAATAACGATGGGTCGTATTTTGCCCAAATCCGCTTGCAATTTTCAAAATATGTGAAATGTCGGAAATTTGAATCCTTAGAATCGTTTTTGAGCCGAAATCTGTCTCTCTGCACCTATTTGCAGTCTCAAATTACGACTTTTTATACCAAAAATATGCCAATTATTTAAAACAGTGATGAGTCATTTTTTGCCCAGAAAGCAGTTTTAAAAATATGTGAAATGTCGGGAATTTGACTACTGAGCTTCATTTTTGAGCCGAATTCTGGCTCTCTGCACCTATTTGCAGTTTCAAATTATGACTTTTAAAACCAAAAATATGCTAATTACTGAAAACAGCGAAGGGTCATATTTTGCCCAAACCCCCCCTGCAGTTTTAAAATATGTGAAATGTCTTAAATTTGACTCCTGAGCATTATTCTCTAGCCAAATTCTGGCTCTCTTCACCTATTTGCAGTTTCAAATTACGTCTTTTTATAACGAAAATATGAATATTCCAGAAAACGGCGATGGGTCATATTTTGATCAAACCCCTTGCAGTTTTCCAAATATGTGAAATGGCGTAAATTTCACTCCAGACCATCATTTTGGAGCTGAATTCTGGCTCTTTGCCCCTCTTTGCAGTTTTAAATTAAGACTTTTTATACCGAAAATATGCCAGTTACTGAAGACAACGATGGGTCATATTTTGCTTAAATCCGCCAGCAATTTTCAAAATATGTGAAATGTCGGAAATTTTACTCTTTAGCGTCATTTTGAGCCGATTTTTGGCTCTTTGCACCTATTTGCAGTTTCATACTACGACATTTTATACCGAAAATATGTAAATTAATGAAAACAACGATGGGTCATATTTTGCTCAAACCCGGTTGCAGTTTTCAAAATTTGTGAAATGTAGGAAATTTTACTCCTGAGCGTCATTTTTGAGCCGAATTCGGGCTTTCTGCACGTATTTTCGTATTTTCAGTTTCAAGTTACGACTTTTTATACCGAAAATATGCCAAATACTCATTGCGGCGATGGGTCATATTTTACTGAAACCCCCCTGCAGTGGTCAAAATATGTGAAAAGTCGAAAATTTGACTCCTGATCCTAATTTTGGAAACAAATTCAGGCTCTCTGAACCTATTTGCATTTTCAAATTACGAGTTTTTATACAGAAAATATGGCAATTATTGAAAACGGCGATGGGTCATATTTTGCCCAAATCTCCCTGCTATTTTCAAAATATGTGGCATGTCGGAAATTTGACTCGTGAGCGTCATTTGTGAGCCCAATTCTGGCTCTCTGCACCAATTTGCAATTTCAAATTATGACTTGTAAAACCGAAAATATGCTAATTACTGAAAACAGCGAAGGTCATATTTTGCCCAAACCCCCCTTGCAATTTTCAAAATATGTGAAAGGTCGGAAATTTGACTCCTGAGCGTCATTTTTGAGCCGAATTCTGGCTCTTTGCACCTATTTGCAGTTTTAAATTCCGACTTTTTATACCGAAAATATGCCAATTACTGAAAACAATGATGAGTCATATTTTGGCCAAATCCGCATGCTGTTTTCAAAATATGTGAAATGTCGGAAATTTGAATCCTTAGCATCATTTTTGAGCCGAAATATGGTTTTTTGCACCTATTTGCAGTTTCAAATTACGATTTTTTTTATCGAAAATATGCCAATTAATAAAAACGGTAATGGGTCATATATTGCCCAAAAAGCAGTTTTCAAAATATGTGAAATGTCGGAAATTTGACTCCTGAGCATCGTTTTTGAGCCGAATTCTGGTTCTCTACACCAATTTACAGTTTCAAATTATGACTTTTTATACCGAAAATATTCCAATTACTGAAAAGAGCGATGGGTCATATTGTGCTCAACCCCCCCCCCCCCTTGCAGTTTTCAAAATATGTGAAATGTCGGAAGTTTGACTCCTTAGCTTAATTTTTTATCCGAATTCTGGTTCTCTGCACCTATATGCAGTTGCAAATTACCACTTTTTATACCTAAGAAATTCCAATTAATGAAAACAGCGATGAGTTGTATTTTGCCAAAACCCCCCTGCAATTTTAAAAATATGTAAAATGTCTGAAATTTGACTCCTGAACGTCGTTTTTGAGTCGAATTCTAGCTCACTGCACCTATTTGCAGTTTCAAATTATGAATTTTTAAACCGAAAATATGCTAATTACTCAAAACAGCGATGGGGGTCATATTTTGCCCTCCCCCCCCCCCAATCCAGTTTTAAAATATGTGATATGTCGGAAATTTGACTCCTGTGCGTTATTCTTGAGCCGAATTCTGGCTCTCTGCACCTATTTGCAGTTTCAAATTACGACTTCATTTTCAGAAAATTTGGCAATTATTTAAAACAGCGATGGGTCATATTTTGTCCAGACCCGCCTGC
The DNA here is from genome assembly GCF_040958095.1 of Procambarus clarkii. Taxonomy (NCBI): domain Eukaryota; kingdom Metazoa; phylum Arthropoda; class Malacostraca; order Decapoda; family Cambaridae; genus Procambarus; species Procambarus clarkii. Next base: position 32,599,320 of record NC_091207.1, read on the forward strand.
AGTTTTTAAAATTTGTGAAAAGTCGAAAATTTGACTTCTGAGCGTCATTTGTAAGCCGAATTCTGGCTCTCTGCACCTATTCCAGTTTCAAATTACGAATTTTTATACAGTAAATATGGCAATTATTGAAAACGGCGATGGGTCATATTTTGTTCAAACCCCCCTGTAGTTTTCAAAATATGTGAAATGTCGGAAATTGGACTCCTGAGACTCATTTTTGAGCTAAATTCCTGTTCTCTGCATTTATTTGCAGTTTCAAATTACGACTTTTTATACCGAAAATATTCCAATTACTGAAAACAGGGATGGGTCATATTTTGCCCAAACCCCCCTGCAGTTTTCAAAATATGTGAAATGTCGGAAATTTGAATCGTGATCGTCATTTTTGAGCCGAGTTCTGACTCTCTTCACCTATTTGCAGTTTTAAATTACGATTTTTTATACCGAAAATATGCCAATTATTGAAAACAGCGAAGGGTCATATTTTGCATAAACCCCAGTGCAAGTTTCAAAATATGTGAAATGTTGGAAATTTGACTCCTGACCGTGATTTTTGAGTCGATTTCTAGCTCACTGCACCAATTTGCTGTTTCAAATGATGACTTTTAAAACCGAAAATATGCTAATAACTGAAAACAGCGATGTGTCATATTGTGCCTCCCCCCCTGCAGTTTTTAAAATATGTGAAATGACGGAAATTTGACTCCTGTGCATAATTTTTGAGGCAAATTCTGGATGTCTGCACCGTTTTTGCAGTTTCAAATTATGACTTTTAAACCCAAAAATAGGCCATTTACTGAATACAGCGAAGGATCATATTGTGCTCAAACACTACTGCAGTTTTCATAATATGTGAAAAGTCGGAAATTTGACTCATGAGCGTCATTTTTGAGCCGAGATCTGGTTCTTTGCACCTATTAGCAGTTTTAAATTACGAATTGTTATAACGATAATATGACAATTACTGAAAACAACGATGGGTTATATTTTGCCCAAATCTGCCTGCAATTTTCAAATTATGTGAAATGTCGGAAATTTGACTCCCTAGCGTCATTTTTGAGCCGAATTCGGGCTTTCTGCACGTATTTTCAGTTTCAAGTTACGACGTTTTATACCGAAAATATGCCAAATACTCATTACGGCGATGGGTCATATTTTGCTAAAACCCCCCTGCAGTGGTCAAAATATGTGAAAAGTCGAAAATTTGACTCCTGATCCTAATTTTGGAGGCAAATTCAGGCTCTCTGCACCTATTTGCAATTTCAAATTATGACTTGTAAAACCGAAAATATGCTAATTACTGAAAACAGCGAAGGTCATATTTTGCCCAAACCCCCTTGCAATTTTCAAAATATGTGAAAGGTCGGAAATTTGACTCCTGAGCGTCATTTTTTGAGCCGAATTCTGGCTCTTTGCACCTATTTGCAGTTTTAAATTACGACTTTTTATACCGAAAATATGCCAATTACTGAAAACAATGATGGGTCATATTTTGGCCAAATCCGCATGCTGTTTTCAAAATAAGTGAAATGTCGGAAATTTGAATCCTTAGCATCATTTTTGAGTCGAAATATGGCTTTTTCCACCTATTTGCAGTTTCAAATTACGATTTTTTTTTTACCGAAAATATGCCAATTACTTTAAACGGTGATGGGTCATATATTGCCCAAAAAGCAGTTTTCAAAATATGTGAAATGTCGGAAATTTGACTCCTGAGCATCGTTTTTGAGCCGAATTCTGGTTCTCTACACCAATTTACAGTTTCAAATTATGACTTTTTATACCGAAAATTTTCCAATTACTGAAAAGAGCGATGGGTCATATTTTGCTCAACCACCCCCCCTCCCCCCTGCAGTTTTCAAAATATGTGAAATGTCGGAAGTTTGACTTCTTAGCTTAATTTTTGAGCCGAATTCTGGTTCTCTGCACCTATTTGCAGTTGCAAATTACCACTTTTTATACCTAAAAAATTCCAATTAATGAAAACAGCGATGGGTTATATTTTGCCAAAACCCCCCTGCAATTTTCAAAATATGTAAAATGTCGGAAATTTGACTCCTGAACGTCATTTTTGAGTCGAATTCTAGCTCACTGCACCTATTTGCAGTTTCAAATTATGAATTTTTAAACCGAAAATATGCTAATTACTCAAAACAACGATGGGGTCATATTTTGCCCTCCCCTCCTCCCAATCCAGTTTTAATAAATGTGATATGTCGGAAATTTGACTCCTGAGCGTTATTCTTGAGCCGAATTCTGGCTATCTGCACCTATTTGCAGTTTCAAATTACGACTTCTTTTCAGAAAATATGGCAATTATTTAAAACAGCGATGGGTCGTATTTTGTCCAAACCAGCCTGCAGTTTTTAAAATTTGTGAAAAGTCGAAAATTTGACTTCTGAGCGTCATTTTTAAGCCGAATTCTGGCTCTCTGCACCTATTCCAGTTTCAAATTACGAATTTTTATACAGAAAATATGGCAATTATTGAAAACGGCTATGGGTCATATTTTGTCCAAACCCCCCTGTAGTTTTCAAAATATGTGAAATGTCGGAAATTTGACTCCTGAGCCTGAATTCCTGTTCTCTGCATTTATTTGCAGTTTCAAATTACGACTTCTTATACCGAAAATATTCCAATTACTGAAAACAGCGATGGGTCATATTTTGCCCAAACCCCCCCTGCAGTTTTCAAAATATGTGAAATGTTGGAAATTTGACTCCTGAACGTGATTTTTGAGTCGATTTCTAGCTGTCTGCACCAATTTGCTGTTTCAAATGATGACTTTTAAAACCGAAAATATGCTAATTACTGAAAACAGCGATGTGTCATATTGTGCCCCCCCCCCTGCAGTTTTTAAAATATGTGAAATGACGGAAATTTGACTCCTGCGCGTCATTTTTGAGGCAAATTCTGGCTGTCTGCACCATTTTTGCAGTTTAAAATTATGACTTTTAAAACCAAAAATATGCCATTTACTAAATACAGCGAAAGATCATATTTTGCTCAAACCTCACGGCAGTTTTCAAAATATGTGAAAAGTCGGAAATTTGACTCCTGAGCGTCATTTTTGAGCCGAGATCTGGCTCTTTGCACCTATTTGCAGTTGTAAAATACGACATTTTATACCGAAAAAATGCCAATTGCTGAAAACAGCGATGTGTCATATTTTGCCCAAACCCCCCTGCAATTTTCAAAATATGTGAAATATCGGAAATTTGACCCCTGAGCGTCATTTGGAGCCGAATTCTGAATCTTTGCACCTATTTGCAGTTTTAAATTACGAATTTTTATACCGAAGATATGACAATTACTGAAAACAACGATGGGTCATATTTTGCCCAAATCTGCCTGCAATTTTCAAATTATGTGAAATGTCGGAAATTTGACTCCCTAGCGTCATTTTTGAGCCGAAATCTGGCTCTCTGCACCTATTTGCAGTTTCAAGTTATGACTTTTTATACCAAAAATATGCCAATTACTCAAAATGGTGATGGGTCATATTTTTCCAAAAACCCCCTGCACTTTTTAAAATATGTTAAATGTCGGTAATTTGACTCCTGAGAGTCATTTTTGAGCCGAATTCCGGCTCTCTGCACCTATTTGCGGTTTCAAATTACGAATTTAAAACTGAAAATATGCCATTTACTGAAAACGGCGATGGATCATATTTTGCCCAAACCCCATTGCAGTTTTCAAAATAAATGAAATGTCGGAAATTTGACTCCTGAGCGTCATTTTTGAGCCAAATTCTGACTTTTCGCTCCTATTTGCAGTTTTAAATTACGAATTTTTATACCGAAAATATGCCAATTACAGAAAACAATGATGAGTCATATTTTGGCCAAATCCGCATGCTGTTTTCAAAATATGTGAAATGTCGGAAATTTGACTCCTGAGCATCGTTTTTGAGCCGAATTCTGGTTCTCTACACCAATTTACAGTTTCAAATTATGACTTTTTATACCGAAAATATTCCAATTACTGAAAAGAGCGATGGGTCATATTGTGCTCAACCCCCCCCCCCCCCGCAGTTTTCAAAATATGTGAAATGTCGGAAGTTTGACTCCTTAGCTTAATTTTTTATCCGAATTCTGGTTCTCTGCACCTATTTGCTGTTGCAAATTACCACTTTTTATACCTAAGAAATTCCAATTAATGAAAACAGCGATGAGTTGTATTTTGCCAAAACCCCCCTGCAATTTTAAAAATTTGTAAAATGTCTGAAATTTGACTCCTGAACGTCGTTTTTGAGTCGAATTCTAGCTCACTGCACCTATTTGCAGTTTCAAATTATGAATTTTTAAACCGAAAATATGCTAATTACTCAAAACAGCGATGGGGTCATATTTTTCCCTCCCCAATCCAGTTTTAAAATATGTGATATGTCGGAAATTTGACTCCTGTGCGTTATTCTTGAGCCGAATTCTGGCTCTCTGCACCTATTTGCAGTTTCAAATTACGATTTCATTTTCAGAAAATTTGGCAAGTATTTAAAACAGCGATGGGTCATATTTTGTCCAGACCCGCCTGCAGTTTTTAAAATTTGTGAAAAGTCGAAAATTTGACTTCTGAGCGTCATTTGTAAGCCGAATTCTGGCTCTCTCCACCTATTCCAGTTTCAAATTACGAATTTTTATACAGAAAATATGGCAATTATTGAAAACGGCGATGGGTCATATTTTGTTCAAACCCCCCTGTAGTTTTCAAAATATGTGAAATGTCGGAAATTGAACTCCTGAGACTCATTTTTGAGCTGAATTCCTGTTCTCTGCATTTATTTGCTGTTTCAAATTACGACTTTTTATACCGAAAATATTCTAATTACTGAAAACAGGGATGGGTCATATTTTGCCCAAACCCCCCTGCAGTTTTCAAAATATGTGAAATGTCGGAAATTTGAATCGTGATCGTCATTTTTGAGCCGAGTTCTGACTCTCTTCACCTATTTGCAGTTTTAAATTACGATTTTTTATACCGAAAATATGCCAATTATTGAAAACAGCGAAGGGTCATATTTTGCATAAACCCCCATGCAAGTTTCAAAATATGTGAAATGTTGGAAATTTGACTCCTGAACGTGATTTTTGAGTCGATTTGTAGCTCTCTGCACCAATTTGCTGTTTCAAATGATGACTTTTAAAACCGAAAATATGCTAATAACTGAAAACAGCGATGTATCATATTGTGCCTCCCCCCCCTGCAGTTTTCAAAATATGTGAAATGTCGGAAGTTTGACTTCTTAGCTTAATTTTTGAGCCGAATTCTAGTTCTCTGCACCTATTTGCAGTTGCAAATTACCACTTTTTATACCTAACAAATTCCAATTAATGAAAACAGCGATGGGTTATATTTTGCCAAAACCCCCCTGCAATTTTCAAAATATGTAAAATGTCGGAAATTTGACTCCTGAACGTCATTTTTGAGTCGAATTCTAGCTCACTGCACCTATTTGCAGTTTCAAATTATGAATTTTTAAACCGAAAATATGCTAATTACTCAAAACAACGATGGGGTCATATTTTGCCCTCCCCCCCCCCAATCCAGTTTTAATATATGTGATATGTCGGAAATTTGACTCCTGAGAGTTATTCTTGAGCCGAATTCTGGCTATCTGCACCTATTTGCAGTTTCAAATTACGACTTCTTTTCAGAAAATATGGCAATTATTTAAAACAGCGATGGGTCATATTTTGTCCAAACCAGCCTGCAGTTTTTAAAATTTGTGAAAAGTCGAAAATTTGACTTCTGAGCGTCATTTTTAAGCCGAATTCTGGCTCTCTGCACCTATTCCAGTTTCAAATTACGAATTTTTATACAGAAAAAATGGCAATTATTGAAAACGGCTATGGGTCATATTTTGTCCAAACCCCCCTGTAGTTTTCAAAATATGTGAAATGTCGGAAATTTGACTCCTGAGCCTCATTTTTGAGCTGAATTCCTGTTCTCTGCATTTAATTGCAGTTTCAAATTACGACTTCTTATACCGAAAATATTCCAATTACTGAAAACAGCGATGGGTCATATTTTGCCCAAACCCCCCTGCAGTTTTCAAAATATGTGAAATGTTGGAAATTTGACTCCTGAACGTGATTTTTGAGTCGATTTCTAGCTCTCTGCACCAATTTGCTGTTTCAAATGATGACTTTTAAAACCGAAAATATGCTAATTACTGAAAACAGCGATGTGTCATATTGTGCCCCCCGCCCTGCAGTTTTTAAAATATGTGAAATGACGGAAATTTGACTCCTGCGCGTCATTTTTGAGGCAAATTCTGACTGTCTGCACCATTTTTGCAGTTTAAAATTATGACTTAAAACCAAAAATATGCCATTTACTAAATACAGCGAAAGATCATATTTTGCTCAAACCCCACGGCAGTTTTCAAAATATGTGAAAAGTCGGAAATTTGACTCATGAGCGTCATTTTTGAGCCGAGATCTAGCTCTTTGCACCTATTTGCAGTTGTAAAATACGACATTTTATACCGAAAAAATGCCAATTACTGAAAACAGCGATGTGTCATATTTTGCCCAAACCCCCCTGCAATTTTCAAAATATGTGAAATATCGGAAATTTGACCCCTGAGCGTCATTTTGGAGCCGAATTCTGAATCTTTGCACCTATTTGCAGTTTTATATTACGAATTTTTATACCGAAAATATGACAATTACTGAAAACAACGATGGGTCATATTTTGCCCAAATCTGCCTGCAATTTTCAAATTATGTGAAATGTCGGAAATTTGACTCCCTAGCGTCATTTTTGAGCCGAAATCTGGCTCTCTGCACCTATTTGCAGTTTCAAGTTATGACTTTTTATACCAAAAATATGCCAATTACTCAAAATGGTGATGGGTCATATTTTTCCAAAAACCCCCTGCACTTTTTAAAATATGTTAAATGTCGGAAATTTGACTCCTGAGAGTCATTTTTGAGCCGAATTCCGGCTCTCTGCACCTATTTGCAGTTTCAAATTACGAATTTAAAACTGAAAATATGCCATTTACTGAAAACGGCGATGGATCATATTTTGCCCAAACCCCACTGCAGTTTTCAAAATAAATGAAATGTCGGAAATTTGACTCCTAATCTTCATTTTTGAGCCAAATTCTGACTTTTCGCTCCTATTTGCAGTTTTAAATTACGAATTTTTATACCGAAAATATGCCAATTACAGAAAAAACGATGGGTCATGTTTTGCGCAAATCCGCCTGCAGTTTTCAAAATATATGAAATGTTGGAAATTTGACTCTTTACCGTCCTTTTTGAGTCGAATTTTGGCTCTCTGCATCTTTTTGCAGTTTTAAATTACGACATTTTATACCGAAAATATGCTAATTACTGAAAACAATGATGGGTCATATTTTGCCTAAATCCGGCTGCAGTTTTCAAAATATGTGAAATGTCGGAAATTTGACTCTTTAGCGTCCTTTTTGAGCCGAATTCTGGACTTTGCATCTATTTGCAGTTTTAAACTACGACATTTTATTCCGAAAATATGCCAATTAATGAAAACGGCGATGGGACATATTTTGCCCAAACCCACCTGCAGTTTTCAAAATATGTGAAATGTCGGAAATTTGACTCCTAGCCGTCATTTGTGAACGGAATTCTCTCTCTCTGCATCTATTTGCAGTTTCAAATTATGAAGCTTAAAACCGAAAATATGCCAATTACTGAAAATATTGATGGGTTATATTTTGCCCAAACTCCCCCTTGCAATTTTCAAAATATGTGAAATGTCTGAAATTTGACTCCTGAGCGTCATTTTTGAGCAGAATTCTGGCTCTTTGCCCCTATTTGCAGTTTTAAATTAAGACTTTTTATACCGAAAATATTCCAATTACTGAAAACAACGATGGGTCGTATTTTGCCCAAATCCGCTTGCAATTTTCAAAATATGTGAAATGTCGGAAATTTGACTCTTTAGCGTCATTTTTGAGCCGATTTTTGGCTCTTTGCACCTATTTGCAATTTCAAACTACAACATTTTATACCGAAAATATGTAAATTAATGAAAACAACGATGAGTCATATTTTACTCAAACCCGGTTGCAGTTTTCAAAATTTTTGAAATGTCGGAAATTTGACTCCTGAGCGTCATTTTTGAGCCGAATTCGGGCTTTCTGCACGTATTTTCAGTTTCAAGTTACGAAGTTTTATACCGAAAATATGCCAAATAGTCATTACAGCGATGGGTCATATTTTGCTAAAACCCTCCTGCAGTGGTCAAAATATGTGAAAAGTCGAAAATTTGACTCCTGATCCTAATTTTGGAGGCAAATTCAGGCTCTCTGAACCTATTTGCAATTTCAAATTATGACTTGTAAAACCGAAAATATGCTAATTACTGAAAACATCGAAGGTCATATTTTTCCCAAACCCCCTTGCAATTTTCAAAATATGTGAAAGGTCGGAAATTTGACTCCTGAGCGTCATTTTTTGAGCCGAATTCTGGCTCTTTGCACCTATTTGCAGTTTTAAATTACGACTTTTTATACCGAAAATATGCCAATTACTGAAAACAATGATGGGTCATATTTTGGCCAAATCCGCATGCTGTTTTCAACATAAATGAAATGTCGGAAATTTGAATCCTTAGCATCATTTTTGAGTTGAAATATGGCTTTTTGCACCTATTTGCAGTTTCATATTACGATTTTTTTTACCGAAAATATGCCAATTACTTTAAACGGTGATGGGTCATATATTGCCCAAAAAGCAGTTTTCAAATTATGTGAATTGTCGGAAATTTGACTCCTGAGCATCGTTTTTGAGCCGAATTCTAGTTATCTACACCAATTTACAGTTTCAAATTATGACTTTTTATACCGAAAATTTTCCAATTACTGAAAAGTGCGATGGGTCATATTTTGCTCAACCACCCCCCCCCCCTGCAGTTTTCAAAATATGTGAAATGTCGGAAGTTTGACTTCTTAGCTTAATTTTTGAGCCGAATTCTGGTTCTCTGCACCTATTTGCAGTTGCAAATTACCACTTTTTACACCTAAAAAATTCCAATTAATGAAAACAGCGATGGGTTATATTTTGCCAAAACCCCCCTGCAATTTTCAAAATATGTAAAATGTCGGAAATTTGACTCCTGAACGTCATTTTTGAGTCGAATTCTAGCTCACTGCACCTATTTGCAGTTTCAAATTATGAATTTTTAAACCGAAAATATGCTAATTACTCAAAACAACGATGGGGTCATATTTTGCCCTCCCCCCCCCAATCCAGTTTTAATATATGTGATATGTCGGAAATTTGACTCCTGAGCGTTATTCTTGAGCCGAATTCTGGCTATCTGCACCTATTTGCAGTTTCAAATTACGACTTCTTTTTCAGAAAATATGGCAATTATTTAAAACAGCGATCGGTCATATTTTGTCCAAACCCGCCTGCAGTTTTTAAAATTTGTGAAAAGTCGAAAATTTGACTTCTGAGCGTCATTTTTAACCCGAATTCTGGCTCTCTGCACCTATTCCAGTTTCAAATTACGAATTTTTATACAGAAAATATGGCAATTATTGAAAACGGCTATGGGTCATATTTTGTCCAAACCCCCCCTGTAGTTTTCAAAATATGTGAAATGTCGGAAATTTGACTCCTGAGCCTCATTTTTGAGCTGAATTCCTGTTCTCTGCATTTATTTGCAGTTCAAATTACGACTTTTCATACCGAAAATATTCCAATTACTGAAAACAGCGATGGGTCATATTTTGCCCAAACCCCCCTGCAGTTTTCAAAATATGTGAAATGTTGGAAATTTAACTCCTGAACGTGATTTTTGAGTCGATTTCTAGCTCTCTGCACCAATTTGCTGTTTCAAATGATGACTTTTAAAACCGAAAATATGCTAATTACTGAAAACAGCGATGTGTCATATTGTGCCCCCCCCCCCTGCAGTTTTTAAAATATGTGAAATGACGGAAATTTGACTCCTGCGCGTCATTTTTGAGGCAAATTCTGGCTGTCTGCACCATTTTTGCAGTTTCAAATTATGACTTTTAAAACCAAAAATATGCCATTTACTAAATACAGCGAAGAATCATATTTTGCTCAAACCCCACGGCAGTTTTCAAAATATGTGAAATGTCGGAAATTTGACTCTTTAGCGTCCTTTTTGAGCCGAATTCTGGCTCTTTGCATCTATTTGCAGTTTTAAACTACGACATTTTATTCCGAAAATATGCCAATTAATGAAAACGGCGATGGGACATATTTTGCCCAAACCCACCTGCAGTTTTCAAAATATGTGAAATGTCGGAAATTTGACTCCTAGCCGTCATTTGTGAACGGAATTCTCTCTCTCTGCATCTATTTGCAGTTTCAAATTATGAAGCTTAAAACCGAAAATATGCCAATTACTGAAAATATTGATGGGTTATATTTTGCCCAAACTCCTCCTTGCAATTTTCAATATATGTGAAATGTCTGAAATTTGACTCCTGAGCGTCATTTTTGAGCAGAATTCTGGCTCTTTGCCCCTATTTGCAGTTTTAAATTAAGACTTTTTATACCGAAAATATTCCAATTACTGAAAACAGCGATTGGTCGTATTTTGCCCAAATCCGCTTGCAATTTTCAAAATATGTGAAATGTCGGAAATTTGACTCTTTAGCGTCATTTTTGAGCCGATTTTTGGCTCTTTGCACCTATTTGCAATTTCAAACTACGACATTTTATACCGAAAATATGTAAATTAATGAAAACAACGATGAGTCATATTTTACTCAAACCCGGTTGCAGTTTTCAAAATTTTTGAAATGTCGGAAATTTGACTCCTGAGCGTCATTTTTGAGCCGAATTCGGGCTTTCTGCACGTATTTTCAGTTTCAAGTTACGACGTTTTATACCGAAAATATGCCAAATAGTCATTACGGCGATGGGTCATATTTTGCTAAAACCCCCCTGCAGTGGTCAAAATATGTGAAAAGTCGAAAATTTGACTCCTGATCCTAATTTTGGAGGCAAATTCTGGCTCTCTGAACCTATTTGCAATTTCAAATTATGACTTGTAAAACCGAAAATATGCTAATTTCTGAAAACAGCGAAGGTCATATTTTGCCCAAACCCCCTTGCAATTTTCAAAATATGTGAAAAGTCGGAAATTTGACTCCTGAGCGTCATTTTTGAGCCGAATTCTGGCTTTTTGCACCTATTTGCAGTTTTAAACTACGACTTTTTATACCGAAAATATGCCAATTACTGAAAACAATGATGGGTCATATTTTGGCCAAATCCGCATGCTGTTTTCAAAATAAATGAAATGTCGGAAATTTGAATCCTTAGCATCATTTTTGAGTTGAAATATGGCTTTTTGCACCCATTTGCAGTTTCAAATTACGATTTTTTTTTACCGAAAATATGCCAATTACTTTAAACGGTGATGGGTCATATATTGCCCAAAAAGCAGTTTTCAAAATATGTGAAATGTCGGAAATTTGAGTCCTGAGCATCGTTTTTGAGCCGAATTCTAGTTCTCTACACCAATTTACAGTTTCAAATTATGACTTTTTATACCGAAAATTTTCCAATTACTGAAAAGAGCGATGGGTCATATTTTGCTCAACCCCCCCCCCCCCCCCCTGCAGTTTTCAAAATATGTGAAATGTCGGAAGTTTGACTTCTTAGCTTAATTTTTGAGCCGAATTCTGGTTCTCTGCACCTATTTGCAGTTGCAAATTACCACTTTTTATACCTAAAAAATTTTAATTAATGAAAACAGCGATGGATTATATTTTGCCAAAACCCCCCTGCAATTTTCAAAATATGTAAAATGTCGGAAATTTGACTCCTGAACGTCATTTTTGAGTCGAATTCTAGCTCACTGCACCTATTTGCAGTTTCAAATTATGAATTTTTAAACCGAAAATATGCTAATTACTCAAAACAACGATGGGGTCATATTTTGCCTTCCCCCCCCCCCCCAATCCAGTTTTAAAATATGTGATATGTCGGAAATTTGACTCCTGAGCGTTATTCTTGAACCGAATTCTGGCTATCTGCACCTATTTGCAGATTCAAATTATGACTTCTTTTTCAGAAAATATGGCAATTATTTAAAACAGCGATGGGTCACATTGTGGGAACCGACCTGTGAGATTTATATTTATTTAATTTATATGAATTTATATTTACGTTAATTTATATACTTCGATAGCAATTTGTATAATGATAAGTGGACTGTATTTCTGCAATAATCTCTTAATCTAACAAATCGATCCTCTACACATTAGGGGGGGTTTATATTAATTAAATATATATGCAGCCAATCAAACTACTGTATTAACTACATACATTGAAAAGGTTCCTTATCTTATAGTACAGCAGGTTAGACCACCAGGTATAACTAGGGTGTAGACCAAATTATCCTCTTTGAGGTAGCTTCCATCACCCAGTAACTGGTGCACAAAGTCTTCCTCGTCTTGACCTGTCAAAAGGGCGCTAACTGTGAAGCCAGGTTCTATATATGACAAGCTATATCAGAGAAAACACTATACATGGAACCTTAAAGACCTGGCTTAATTACCTTTAGTTTGAGGCTTCCACGTGCTCTAACGGGGTCACCCTATATAATGACATTAATGGCCATAAATGAAAGATACTGGGTTTCGGAAAGAACACTTAACTTGATTTGTTGACAGCGTGTTGAAAATGTTACACCTTTGGTTTCCATAACACTACGTCCAAGTAAAATTAACAGGAGCCGGATTTGCTCCCTGCGCCTCTGGTCTCAATATAAACAATGGCTGCCCCCTCCCTCACCACTGACGCCTGGCTTACATTGTCCAGATTTCAGAAAGTGATAGAAGGGTCACATTTACTCTACTTTAATATTGATAATTAAGTTAATTTATATGAGATGTTTTTATGATGGTAAAGTCCAAAGACTAATGTATTTAAGAATAATTCCCACCATAATAGGTGGAGAATATAATAGTATGTGGTGATGATATCCCGTTTTCTATAGACGGTAATTCCACTACAAGTTACGTTTTCTATGGGTAACTTGTTGGTAATACAGCAGCAATTATTATGTCTGTATGATATTAAATGGTGTCGGATTTTCCGACATAATTCCCCAGGGGCTGCTCACGGGTCGAAGTCCTAATTAGAACAGACGAACACCGATACTCCTCCTTCGAGTTATTAGATTAATTTGATGTTAGTAGTTAGTAATCACACATTTGTGTGTCTGTTCGTACAGGACGGATGTCCCGTACTAGAGTTGCAGGGGTTAGAAGTCTAATGCGATTTCATTTCCCTGTCAACTCTTGAAAGGCTAATATTCAAGCCTAATTACATATTATTTAACCCAGAAGACTGAATATGATCAAGTACTACAGTCAAGTATGATTCAGGGACTGCAGTGAGATCAGTGACATTAGATATAACTTGAAGTTTGTTCAGGTAACTGGTCACTGCTATATAAACACTGAGGCCCATGAAATACATCTTGATTAAATAATAAATGTATCAAATCAGTCATCAGATTTATTGGGTTTTAATTTAGTTAATTGATTCAGAAGATTGAATAGCTCATCATTAAAGTAAAGTATGGTTCTGAGACTGCAGTGGGTTCAGTGGCATTGGTCGCAGTGACTTGTAGCTGGTTTAGGCTACTGTTCACTGATTTGCCACTGAAGCCTCATGAACTCATCTTCAGCTTTATATGATGATACTAACATCAACCTCTGTTGGTATAGTCAGCTGTAATCTCCTTAGTATAATGCTACTGGAGAAATATAATCAGCTGACAAATTTAGATTTCTATTGGTATTGTTTATCTGCAGGCATAGGTCTCCTCAGGCTTGATACTGGGCCTGAGAGTAATTTACCTCCTGCAGAGTTTAACATGGTTATACCCTGATATTTAGTAGGGCTACCGATGAATCGATGGTAATAGTCTGTCCCAACAAGGAGACCGAAGTCAGTGAGGTGATCAGACTTAATATTATCTGCCAATTTTATTCCTCTATTTCTCAGGAATTTGGCTGTTGCTCTCAGACCTTGAACTTGTAGGTCTACTGGTATTTTGTCCACCACAATGACTTGTACTCTACAGACGTACCTGCCTAAACGTACCGATGGTTGTACCACCTGGTAGACTTGAGGTCCTGCATCTGTTACAAACCCTGAGATGTTGAATGACATCTGGGCTACAGGCCTTAATTGTAATTCATCTGCCAGCTTTTTAGTGACATATGTTCTCTGGGATCCTTGGTCAAACAACCCACGGGTATGGACCTTGGCCCTCTTATTCAGGATGGTAATTTGGGCAGTAGGCAAAGTCGTATTACCTCTAGACTTTGCCGATTGGACACTCTTTGTTTGTTGCACCTTGCAGTACTGTACTGTGGTGGGAATGCTATCTTCCACCTTGGGGTTTGGAGATGTTGTTTTGATGTCTCTGCACAATGCTGCATGGGGCTGACCTTTGTTACACCTATTACAGGTGTGTAACTGGGTATCACAGTCGTTGATGTTATGTTTCCTGAGGCACCTCGTGCAATGTTGCAAATCTTTGAGTCGCTCAACACGGGCATCACTATCAGGAAAATTAGAGCAGTGGTACATTGAATGTTTCTCATTGCAGAACAAACATGTTCCATAGTTTCCAGTACCCTTTGGTGTCACGTTCTTGGGTGACACAGTAACTATAGGCTTGGAGGGTCCCACTGCATATACGCCCACACTGCTACTGTTCCACTTTGGTGTTGAATTATATTGTCTAGATTGATTTTGAGTACCTTTGGTACTCTGTGGTTTACTATTATTGGTTTCTGAGGGTTTACTTGGTGGTTTTAATTTGTCATGTGTACGTAATTGATGAACTACTGACTTTAAACCTTCAGATATTTCATTCATGGATAAGATACTTTTATTGTAATGAGCACTCATTTGTCTCAATATGTCCCTAGGTATTTTCTCCTGGACAATTATTTTCAAGACCCACTCAGCCCCGTTTGTATCTGCTGTCAGGCTGAGGGCATTGATCAATGATTCTACCTCCAGCTTGAAGACTTGGAGTGAATCAGCTGAAGCCTCCGGTGGGGGTAAATGCAACAGCTCATGAACTAAATGTGATGTTCTTACTTCTGGATCAGCATAATTATCCTTGAGGAGTTTTACTGCCAGATCATAGCCGTCATTAGTTAATCTCAGATGGGATACTACTGTTTTAGCCTCACCTGATAATTGGCCTTGCAAATAAGAGAATTTACTACTCTTTGGTAAAGATTTTTTTGAGTCTACAAGGTCAACGAATTTGTTCCAAAATTCGTCCCAATCTTCCTCATCTTTTCCTGAAAAAGTGGGTAAATTAATTGGAGGGAGTCGAGCTTCTGCTTGACTCGTATTAGATGCAACTGTTGTTGTTGTTGCTGTTGCCTTGTTCTGGGCAATTAATTTGACATAAGGCTGTAACGTGGCCTGAGTTTGATCTTCATAATTCGCAAGATCAACCATAATGTCGTCTATTTCTGTTTCTGATAAATTGGTGTTGGCAAGTTCAGCCACATATGTTGCTATTTGACATTTGATTTGCTCAAATTTACCTGCAGCTGCTTGATAATAGCTTTCCAGGTCAGCATAATCATCTTGAGATTGTTGTGACAAATCTTCACATTTCTTGATCTGTCTTGTTAAGTGGCCTTTAAGACCTGCAAGGGTTCTTTTCATTCTCCCTGCATTATCCATACTGGCTCGTTGGTGAAGCCTTGTGGGACTTGTACTTGGGCTGCTCATAATACTGAACAAACACTAATGGTAGCCTAGGGTAAATTCTGCACTCACTAGGCAATAATCCTACCTCTACTAGAGGTTAGCACTTAAAATGAATACACATTATATATATACAATCATACACACTAATGATTTGAGTGATAAACCAGTGTCACTGGAAGTACCTTTAGGTTAGCTCTTCTATATCACCCTAGGATGGTAGAGACACTAATTAATCACTCAAAGGTGTAATGATCATAAGTAAATTATTATATATACAACTCAACTCGAGTTGATAAAAATTACACCCAAAATAGGGTCTGGACCATTCATTAATGGTGTTAGGTTGTTCATTATAGTACAACTGACTATGGTAATAATGGAACTAGGATGAACAATAATAGTTCAACTAGTAAATGGTTAATATCCTACCCTATTGTGGGTTGGCAATTAGTAAATATTATACTGTGATCACTAGTGCAATATATATTAAATAATTCTCTATTTTGGAGAAATAATATACACAATTATTGATAATAGCCTCTTAATTAGCCTCTATGAAACTTCTAATACTATATAGAAGTATTAAATAATATTAGTGACCTCGCAAAATAAAGTCCACAAAATTCATAGATAATCTCTCGCGAAATTTAACACCACAAAATCCGTGAACAATCTTGCGAGGACTCAGCCACTAATTTGGCTGGCTTCTATATTAGCGCTGTCATTTCACAGAATAACACGCCACCAAATCTGTGGGTGTACATGAAACCGCTGACTAAGGCTGATCTGAACTGAGTGGGCTCGCTTGACTCGCTCAAGGCCACGCCGCCGTCTTTGACTGGCTTTGTTTAAATCACACTGCACTAGTTATTTAATGAATCCACTGGATAACTGGTTCATCCGGTACTAAGATGACCAAATGTGGGTTCAAAGGATCAAATAATCCGTCATCCGGTTCGAAGATGACCAAATAATGTGGGAACCGACCTGTGAGATTTATATTTATTTAATTTATATGAATTTATATTTACGTTAATTTATATACTTCGATAGCAATTTGTATAATGATAAGTGGACTGTATTTCTGCAATAATCTCTTAATCTCACAAATCGATCCTCTACACATTAGGGGGGGTTTATATTAATTAAATATATATGCAGCCAATCAAACTACAGTATTAACTACATACATTGAAAAGGTTCCTTATCTTATAGTACAGCAGGTTAGACCACCAGGTATAACTAGGGTGTAGACCAAATTATCCTCTTTGAGGTAGCTTCCATCACCCAGTAACTGGTGCACAAAGTCTTCCTCGTCTTGACCTGTCAAAAGGGCGCTAACTGTGAAGCCAGGTTCTATATATGACAAGCTATATCAGAGAAAACACTATACATGGAACCTTAAAGACCTGGCTTAATTACCTTTAGTTTGAGGCTTCCACGTGCTCTAACGGGGTCACCCTATATAATGACATTAATGGCCATAAATGAAAGATACTGGGTTTCGGAAAGAACACTTAACTTGATTTGTTGACAGCGTGTTGAAAATGTTACACCTTTGGTTTCCATAACACTACGTCCAAGTAAAATTAACAGGAGCGGGATTTGCTCCCTGCGCCTCTGGTCTCAATATAAACAATGGCTGCCCCCTCCCTCACCACTGACGCGTGGCTTACATTGTCCAGATTTCAGAAAGTGATAGAAGGGTCACATTTACTCTACTTTAATATTGATAATTAAGTTAATTTATATGAGATGTTTTTATGATGGTAAAGTCCAAAAACTAATGTATTTAAGAATAATTCCCACCATAATAGGTGGAGAATATAATAGTATGTGGTGATGATATCCCGTTTTCTATAGACGGTAATTCCACTACAAGTTACGTTTTCTATGGGTAACTTGTTGGTAATACAGCAGCAATTATTATCTGTCTGTATGATATTAAATGGTGTCGGATTTTCCGACACACATTTTGTCCAAACCCGCCTGCAGTTTTTAAAATTTGTGAAAAGTCGAAAATTTGACTTCTGAGCGTCATTTTTAACCCGAATTCTGGCTCTCTGCACCTATTCCAGTTTCAAATTACGAATTTTTATACAGAAAATATGGCAATTATTGAAAACGGCTATGGGTCATATTTTGTCCAAACCCCCCCTGTAGTTTTCAAAATATGTGAAATGTCGGAAATTTGACTCCTGAGCCTCATTTTGGAGCTGAATTCCTGTTCTCTGCATTTATTTGCAGTTTCAAATTACGACTTTTCATACCGAAAATATTCCAATTACTGAAAACAGCGATGGGTCATATTTTGCCCAAACCCCCTGCAGTTTTCAAAATATGTGAAATGTTGGAAATTTGACTCCTGAACGTGATTTTTGAGTCGATTTCTAGCTCTCTGCACCAATTTGCTGTTTCAAATGATGACTTAAAACCGAAAATATGCTAATTACTGAAAACAGCGATGTGTCATATTGTGCCCCCCCCCCCTGCAGTTTTTAAAATATGTGAAATGACGGAAATTTGACTCCTGCGCGTCATTTTTGAGGCAAATTCTGGCTGTCTGCACCATTTTTGCAGTTTCAAATTATGACTTTTAAAACCAAAAATATGCCATTTACTAAATACAGCGAAGAATCATATTTTGCTCAAACCCCACGGCAGTTTTCAAAATATGTGAAAAGTCGGAAATTTGACTCATGAGCGTCATTTTTGAGCCGAGATCTGGCTCTTTGCACCTATTTGCAGTTGTAAAATACGACATTTTATACCGAAAAAATCCCAATTACTGAAAACAACGATGTGTCATATTTTGCCCAAACCCTCCTGCAATTTTCAAAATATGTGAAATATCGGAAATTTGACCCTGAGCGTCATTTTGGAGCCGAATTCTGAATCTTTGCACCTATTTGCAGTTTTAAATTACGAATTTTTATACCGAAAATATGACAATTACTGAAAACAACGATGGGTCATATTTTGCCCAAATCTGCCTGCAATTTTCAAATTATGTGAAATGTCGGAAATTTGACTCCCTAGCGTCATTTTTGAGCCAAATTCTGACTTTTCGCTCCTATTTGCAGTTTTAAATTACGACTTTTTATACCGAAAATATGCCAATTACAGAAAAAAACGATGGGTCATGTTTTGCGCAAATCCGCCTGCAGTTTTCAAAATATATGAAATGTCGGAAATTTGACTCTTTACCGTCCTTTTTGAGTCGAATTTTGGCTCTCTGCACCTTTTTGCAGTTTTAAACTACGACATTTTATACCGAAAATATGCTAAATAATGAAAACAACGATCGGTCATATTTTACCCAAACCCTGCTGCAGTTTCCAAAATTTGTGAAATGTCGGAAATTTGACTCCTGAGCGTCATTTTAGAGCCGAATTCGGGCTTTCTGCACCTATTTGCAGTTTCAATTTACGACTTTTTATACCGAAAATATGCTAATTACTCACAACCGCGATGGGTCATATTTTGCTCCCCCCCCCCCCATGCAGTTGTCAAAATAAGTGAAATGTTGGAAATTTGACTCCTGAGCGTCATTTTTTAGCCGTTTTCGGGCTTTCTGCACTTATTTTCTGTTTCAAATTACGACTTTTTATACAGAAAATATGTCAATTATTGAAAACGGCGATGGGTCATATTTTGCCCAAACCCCCCTGCAGTTTTCAAAGTATGTGAAATGTCGGAAATTTGACTCCTGAGTGTCTTTTTTGTGCCGATTCTGGCTCTCTGCACCTTTTTGCAGTTTTAAATTACGACATTTTATAGAGAAAATATGCCAATAACTGAAAACAGCGATATGTCATATTTTGCCCAAACCCCCCTGCAATTTTCAAAATATGTTGCATATCGGAAATTTGACTCCTGAGCGTTATTTGTGAACCGAATTCCCGCTCTCTGCACCTATTTGCAGTTTCAAATTATGACTTTTAAAACCGAAAATATGCTAATTAGAGTAAACAGCGAAGGGTCATATTTAGACCCAACACCCACCCTGCAGTTTTCCAAATATGTGAAATTGCGTAAATTTGACTCCAGAGTGTCATTTTTGAGCTGAATTCTGGCTCTTTGCACCTATTTGCAGTTTCAAATTACGACTTTTTAATACCAAAAATATGCCAATTACTGAAAATATTGATGGGTCATATTTTGCCCAAATCCCCCCTGCAGTGGTCAAAATATGTGAAAAGTCGAAAAATTGACTCCTGATCCTCATTTTGGAGCCGAATTCATTATTGAAAACGGCGATGGGTCATATTTTGCCAAAACCCCCCTGCAGTTTTCAAAATACGTGAAATGTCGAAAATTTGACTCCTGAGTGTCATTTTTGAGCCGATTCTGGCTCTCTGCACCTTTTTGCAGTTTTAAATTACGACATTTTATACCGAAAATATGCTAATTACTGAAAACAGCGGTGTCATATTTTTCCCAGTCTCCCGTGCAGTTTTCAAAATATGTGAAATGTCGGAAATTTGACTCCTTAGTGTCATTTTTGAGCCGAATTCTGGCTCTCTGCACCTATTTGCAGTTTCAAATTATGACTTATAAAACTGAAAATATGCTAATTATTGAAAACAGCGAAGGTCATATTATGGCCAAACTCCCGTGCAATTATCAAAATATGTGAAATGTCGGAAATTTGACTCCTGAGCTTCATTTTTGAGCCGAATTCTGGCTCTCTGCACCTATTTGCAGTTTCAAATTATGACTTTTAAAACCAAAAATATGCTAATTACTGAAAACAGCGAAGGGTCATATTTTGCCCAAACTCCCCTGCAGTTTTAAAATATATGAATGTCTTAAATTTGACTCCTGAGCGTTATTCTCTAGCCTAATTCTGGCTCTCTTCACTTATTTTCAGTTTCAAATTACGACTTTTTATATCGAAAATATGAATATTCCTGAAAACGGCGATGGGTCATATTTTGACCAAACACCTTGCAGTTTTCCAAATATGTGAAATGGCGTAAATTTCACTCCAGACAATCATTTTGGAGCTGAATTCTGGCTCTTTGCTCCACTTTGCAGTTTTAAATTAAGACTTTTTATACCGAAAATATGCCAGTTACTGAAAACCACAATGGGTCATATTTTGCCCAAATCCGCCTGCAGTTTTCAAAATATGTGAAATGTGGAAATTTGACTCTTTAGCGTCTTTTTTGAGCCGAATTTTGGCTCTTTGCACCTATTTGCAGTTTTAAACTACGGCATTTTGTACCGAAAATATGCCAATTAATGAAAATAATGATGGGTCATATTTTGCCCAAACCTGGCTGCAGTTTTCAAAATTTGTAAATTGTTGGAAATTTGACTCCTGTGCGTCATTTTTGAGCCGAATTCCGGCTCTCTGCACCTATTTGCAGTTTCAAATTACGACTTTTTATACAGAAAATATGGCAATTATTGAAAACGGCGATGGGTGATATTTTGCCCAAACCCCCCTGCAGTTTTCAAAATATGTGAAATGTCTGAAATTGGACACCTGAGCGTCATTTGTGAACCGAATTCTGGCTCTCTGCACCTGTTTGCAGTTTCAAATTACGACTTTTTATACCGAAAATATGCTAATTACTGAAAACAATGATGGGTCATATTTTGCCTAAATCCGGCTGCAGTTTTCAAAATATGTGAAATGTCGGAAATTTGACTCTAGCGTCCTTTTTGAGCCGAATTCTGGCTCTTTGCACCTATTTGCAGTTTTAAACTACGACATTTTATTCCGAAAATATTCCAATTAATGAAAACGGCGATGGGACATATTTTGCCCAAACCCACCTGCAGTTTTCAAAATATGTGAAATGTCGGAAATTCGACTCCTGAGCGTCATTTTTGAGCCGAATTCTCACTCTCTGCACCTATGTGCAGTTTCAAATTACGACTTTTTTATATCGAAAATATGTGTTGGGAAGAAAGCTTACTCTCTATTATTTGATTGATATTTAATTAATAGATTAATTTAAATTAATCGAAGGACCACCCTATTTTGTCTGAAAAAAGAAACAGACAAAGTTAAATGATAAGAACTGAAACACCAGTGCCTATGGATAAGAAACTATTAAAGATTATTCATTAAACTTCAATGGGCTGTATAATATATTAATGTTCGAGAATAAACTTTCCGTCCTTCACAAAATGGGGGGTTAATACCAGAAGTAATCTACTCCCAGTACGTTTCATTGAGCCTGGTTCTTCCTCGAATAAAATTAGTAATTTCTACTAATACTATATTAAGAAACATTAGATAAATTGATTAATGGTAAGAAGATTATATGTTATGGGTCATGTTACAGTCTCCGTGGTGTAGTGGTAAGACACTCGCCTGGCGTTCCGCGAGCGCTATGTCATGGGTTCGTATCCTGGCCGGGGAGGATTTACTGGGCGTAATTCCTTAACTGTAGCCTTTGTTTAACGCAACAGTAAAATGTGTACTTGAATGAAATAACGATTCTTCGCGGCAGGGGATCATATTCCAGGGACCTGCCCGAAACGCTACGCGTACTAGTGGCTGTACAAGAATGTAACAACTCTTGTATATATCTAAAAAAAAAAATAAAAAAATGTTGATTAACCAAGAAATTATTCTCACTTGACTTTCATGAGGCTCTCATATTACGTTAGATATCTCAAATCAAATAAACTAAATATCTTCGACTGATAATCGATTCTAGATTTTTCTCAATCAAAGAAATAATAGAAAAGGATTCAGCTGCTTACCTGTATTAGTGAACGGAGAGGTATAGGTGCAATGGCGTCGTCTGCTACTTGCTGCAACACGTGAGCTCGAGCATGGCGTGGGAACATGAGGACCACGACCGCTTACAACACAAGCTGAAATTTCAACTGAATATACTAATTGTTTACACCAACTATCTAGTATCCTCACTATGCCATAGAAGGAGTAAATTAATTCCTTATGGACGTACTTATTGTTTGGGGAGGTCGCGTAGCGTAACGATGGACAGTGCACAGTAAAAAGATATACACAGAGATCTCATGATATAACTAATACTAGAACACTTAACCTGCTGGCCGTCCACCGAAGCAATCCCAGATTGCTACTGGAGCAATTGCACGCTCCTAGGCCGATTAACTGCAAGGGCCTAACGTAGAAATGATTGAAATTCGACTCTCCCGGGACGTACGATGTGATTGTTGGCATCGCTTGATAAGCCAGATGGCGAATCACGTCCTCACTGCGTGGTAACTAAAGGCGAAAGGCCTTTAGTTACCACGCCAAAGGTCCAAATTACGACTTTTTTATATCGAAAATATGCCAATTACCGAAAAAGGCGATGGGTCACAATTTGCCCCCCCCACCCCACAATGCAGTTTTCAAGATATGTGAAATATCGGAAATTTGACTCCTGAGCGTCAGTCTTGAGTCGAATTCTAGCTCTCTGCACCTATTGGCAGTTTCATATTACGGTTTTTTATATCGAAAATATAACAATTACTGAAAACGGTGATGGGTCATATTTTGCCCAAAACCCTCTGCCGTTTTCAAAATATGTGAATTTCGGAAATTTGACTCTTAAACGTCATTTGTGAGCGGAATTCTGGCTTTCTGCACATATTTGCAGTTTCAAATTATGACTTTTTATAACGAAAATATGCCAATTTCTGAAAAAGGCGATGGGTCATATTTTGCCCACACCCCCTCTGCAGTTTTCAAAATATGTGAAATATCAGAAATTTGACTCCTCAGCGTCATTTTTGAGCCGAATTCTGGCTCTCTGCACGAATTTGCGGTTTCAAATTGCGATTTTTTATACTGAATACTGCCAATTGCTGAAAACGGCGATGGGTCATTGTGACGGGAAAGTGTAGAAGTGCAGATGCTCGGCAGTCCTCCTAATGGCTAGTGTCAATGCCTAGTTACATTTAAAAAAAAAAAAAGATAGACTGCTTGGCTGTTGTCTGTTGTAAATTTAAGGAAGACACGCAAAACACATAGTATGAAGAATGAAACTTTAATTAACTTTGAAAACAAATTATGAACAAAAGAATCCCTTGGCTATGTACAGTGCAAACAAACAAGTAAAAATATATAACAAAAATTAAGAACAGGAATGACGTTACTCTATAATATAAAGACAGAAAAGTGATTAAATAGGTGCTGAAAATAAAGCGCTTGCTGAGAAACATCCACCTGATAGACAGAGCGTATATCAGTTAGTTGTTCACAGTTTGAGAGCACAAGATATTCTAACTTCAATGCCCCGACATCGACTAAGTAGAGGGCGCTGAGGTGCAGGTGTGCAGTTGGCGGGTCACTAATTAGAAGCAGGCAGGCTGGGAATGGTAGTTTGCTGGTTGATGACGGAGCCGGCATTAGGGAGTGTGGAGTAGGGGGGAGTTTTGGGTACGTTTGCCTCCTGGTCAAAACGTTTTGTGCTACTGGTAGACGTATCTTGAAGGTAGCATCTTATTGTTCTATATATATAAGTAACTTTATGTAGAGAAGAGCAGGCTCAATCTCTCTTGAAAGAGATTATCGTCACAACTCTCCCCCGAAGCCTGCTCTAATGGGTGAAGTTACGTCTTCAGATGGTAGAGTGGTAGGTGTAGCTGCCTCTGCCTCATAGACTTTGGAGAGGGCGTCTGCTATGATGTTGTCAGAACCCTTGATGTAGAAGATCTCCAGGTTGAAATTCTGCAGATACAAAGCCCGTCGTAGAAGTCGTTGATTGTTGAATTGGGCTTGCTGCAGGAAGCGTAGGGGATTGTGGTCCGAGTAGATGGTGGTAGACCGAGTACTTTGTAGGTACGATTCAAAGTGCTGTAAGTTCAGGACGGTGGAGAGAGGTTCCTTTTCGATAGTGCCGTTGTTCTTCTGGTGAGGTTTTAACTTGTAGCTGTAGTAGCTATCAGGTAGAACCTCCTCGCCTCGTTGTTGCATCAGGACGTCTCCGATACCGGTACCACTGGCGTCGACATGGAGGATGAAAAGCTTCGTGATATCTGGCGAGGCGAGAATAGGATTAGAACAGAGCAGGAATTTAAGTTGTTCAAAAGCAATGGTTTGCTGAATTGTCCAATGATACCGTTGCTTGGGGCTGGTTAAAGTGATCAATGGTGTCGCTACCGTACTAAAAATCTTCACAAACCTACGGTAGTAGGAGGCAAGACCAAGGAAGCGCAGGAGCTGCTTCCTGGTGGTAGGCTGTGGGTAATGCTGGATGGCTTGGGTATGTATGTTTAACGGAGCTAGGCTGCCACTCCCTATCTCATGACCAAGATAACGCACTTTACCTTTAGCAAAGGTGGACTTGCCCAAGTTGATGGTGAGGCCGGCTGTCAGGAGCTTGGCGAACAATCGTTGCAGCTGGAGCAGATGTTCGCTCCAGGTGTTGGTTGCCACAACGATATCATCCAAGTAGGCGTAGGTGTTATCTAAGCCCTAGATGACGCGGTTGACAGCTCGCTGGAAAGTGGCCGGGGCATTACATAGTCCAAATGGAAGGCGTTCGTATCTGTAAAGGCCAAAAGGAGTAGTGAAGGCAGATATTTCCTTAGCTCGCTCTGTCAAACACACTTGGTAGTATCCCTTGAGTAAGTCTGATTTGGATAAATACCGAGCATTACCAATGGCGTCAAGGATGTCATCTATTCTAGGTAATGGGTAAGCATCCTTGACAGTCACAAGATTCAATTATTGGTAATCGGTACACAACCTCACTTTACCTTGCGGTTTCGGCACCAAGATGCAGGGTGAGGCCCAAGGGGACTCACAAGGGGTGGCCAGCCTATGATCCAGGAAGTACTGTACCTCAGCACACATAACTTTCTTTTTGCTCGGGCTGATTCGGTGGATGGTTGACGAATCGGCCGGGTGTCAGGGAGTAGCTGGATGTCGTGCTGAACCACATTACACTCCTGTGGATCATCGCTGAACAACTTCTGATGTTCCTTGAAGATTCTGATGAGAGGAGCATTATTACTGTCCTGCAAATAGGTATGAAGATCATTAAGGATTTCCGAGTTGGAAGGCACTGACTCAGTGTTAGTGCTTTCGGGAAGAGAAGCAGGGAAGGTCTCACTGTGGAGGTATGGACCTTTAAATGTGGATAATGAAACCAACACAGTAGGGGGAGTACCTTGATACTGCTTCAGGA
This sequence comes from Procambarus clarkii, assembly GCF_040958095.1. Lineage (NCBI taxonomy): Eukaryota > Metazoa > Arthropoda > Malacostraca > Decapoda > Cambaridae > Procambarus > Procambarus clarkii. The sequence goes on from NC_091207.1 coordinate 32,625,181, forward strand.
GGTTGACGTGGCACAACTGGGTCTTCCGCCGCCTATCTGGAGTCTTTAGAACCTAGTTGTGGTTGTTTCTGCACTCCTTGATGCGGTAAGGTACTGAAAACTTGTTTTGCAATTGAGAACCTGGGATAGAAAAATATGCGAACACGAAGTCTCCTGGTTTAAATTTCCTTAGTTTGCTGCTTTGGTCAAAATGAGTCTTCATCCTCTCCTGGGCTTTCAATAGATTGTCATTAGTAAATTTACGTACTCTTTCTAGAATGTGTTTTAAGTTTTGAAGGAACTGGGGCACATTCTGAGGGTCACTGAAGGTGGCATTACGTAGAGAGTTTTTGAAAGCTTTGAGAGGAGTACGGCACTTACGTCCGTAGAGCATCTCATAAGGAGATACTCCTAGAGACTCATTGGGGAGACTTCTGAAAATGCACATAATGAGGTCAAGTTGTTAATCCCAGTCCTTCAAGGTTTCATTGCAAAATTTCTTTAGGAGCGCTCTAATAGTCTGATGACTACGTTCAAGAGAACCCTGTGAAGCAGGATGATAGGGGCTGGACAATACCTGTGTGATGTTGAACTCTTCCAGTGTCTTCTTGAAGAGATCACTGGTGAAGTTGGTGCCACAGTCACTTTGAACTTCTCTTGGAAATCCATACTGGGTGAAGATCTTCAAAAGTTGTTTCACCACAGTAGCGGCCGTAATGTTCTTTACTGGAACTGCTATGGGGAATCTGGTGGTAGGACACAGGATAGTTAGTATATAGGCGTTGCCAGAACTGGTCCGGGGTAAAGGACCAACACAGTCTATGATGAGCCTGTGGAAAGGTTCCGAAGGCACTGGGATAGGATTCAACAGTGCCTTAGGAATAGAGATGTTAGGTTTACCTGCCATCTGACATGTATGACACTGTTGCACGTAACTTTTCACGTCTTTAACCTTACCTGGCCAGTAGTAGTCTTGTCTGATTCCGTGGTAGGTTTTGTTAAAACCATAGTGAGAAAGAGCTCCGTGGGCCAGGTGTAGAATATCGGGCCGTAGGCTGGTGGGAACCACTAGTTGTTCGACATTTGCCCAATCGTCGTCCTCCTTCAGCTTACTGGGTCTGTACCTGCGGTAGAGCTACTGATTCTCTTGGAAGAACCCAGGGATACTGTCAGGTTGAGTCTCAGCCTGGAAGAATAATGGTGTTAATGATGGATCCTCCCTCTGTAACTTACGGAACTCCAAACTAGTAAGATTCGGTGGTAGATTCTGAGGGTCTTGAGGGACAGCGGTAGCAGTAGAGTCAGCTGGTTGCGGGCGTGCAGCTTGTGCACGGGTGGTCACCAAAACCGGAGGAGAAACTTCATCACTTTCTTGGACCTCTGCTGAAACATACTTAAAGATGGGATTGTCCACTACAGAGTTACACACCTGGGGTTTGTCCATGATGATCAGGTTGGACGGTTGCAGATCTTCTGCCAAGTCGTTGCCCAGGAGAAGTTGCACTCCAGACATGGGAAAAGGCTTTTGCCTGATGGCGACTTGGACTTCACCGGTCACAAAAGGACAATCCAGGTGGACTCTGGCGAGTGGATACGGAGTGGTAGCAGTGAGGTCAGTGATAAGGACGGTTTCCCCGGTGTATGTGATGTTAGGCACAGCTGATTTCAATATTATGGACTGAAAAGCCGCTGTGTCCCTCAAGATCTTCAATTTGAAACGTCCCTCCAAATCTGTACTGCTGGCAGAGACAGTTCCAGGATACAGGTGTTTGCTGAAGAGAGAAAGATCATTAACAGGAACACCAACATTCATCACAGGCTTACCGGACTTAGGAGGAGTCTGTTTGGGTTTAGGAGTTTCATTGCCTTTGTATTGAGTCTTCCCACATTTATCTATGGTATGTCCGTAGAGTTTGCAATACTTAGAATAAAATTGAGAGCTCGCTTGATCGGCACTCACTTTATCATAACTATACCAAGACTTCTTACTGGAAGGTGGTTCTGGTGTAAGCCGGTGGATGAGGCTGTAGGCGTCAGCTGACTTCGCACATCTGATGTAGTCGGTTTCTTCTTTGTCTGCTAAATATAAACGGACGGAAGGGGGAACACGTCTCAAGAATTCCTCAACTAGCATGAGATTGACGAGTTCTGAAAATGTGTGACATGTGTTGCTTCCAGCCATTTCATGAAATATCTTTTCTTTGTATTGGCAAATTCTAGAAAGGTGGTGGTACTTGCCTTTAGATAATCACGGAATTTTCGTCTGTAGCTTTTGGTGGAGAGAAGGTAGGCGTCCAAAACTGCTTGCTTCAGGGTCTGGTAGTCATTCTCAGACGCTAAGGTACTGAGAGTAACCGCAGCTCTACCTGTGAGATGCACTCTGAGAAGGGTAGACCCTTGATCTGCAGGCCAGCTAAGTTTTTTAGCTAGGGTCTCAAAAGTGGTGAAAAAGACATCGATTTCTGTCTCAACGAATGGTGGCATTAACTTACTTGCATGGGAGACATTGAAACTTACGGGAAGACTAGCGGTAGCTTGTTGGCGCTGAGTGTGGTGTGTAGTTTCCAACGCAAGTTCTTATTGACGACATGCTATAGCCATATCGGCTTGCTTCTTATCATGCTCGCGTTGCATCTCCAGGTGACGTTGTCTTGCTTCAAGCTGTACTCGCTCACGCTCTTGGAGTAGGGCCGTCTCTTCTTTCTTTAGGGCCATCTTGCGTTCCTTTAGGGCCACCTCGCGTTCTTGTTGTTCTTTCTTTATGGCCGCTTCGCGTTCTTGTTTTTCTTTCCTTAGGGCCGCCTCTCTTTCCCTCATTTGTTGTGGGAACCGACCTGTGAGATTTATATTTATTTAATTTATATGAATTTATATTTACGTTAATTTATATACTTCGATAGCAATTTGTATAATGATAAGTGGACTGTATTTCTGCAATAATCTCATAATCTCACAAATCGATCCTCTACACATTAGGGGGGGTTTATATTAAATGAATATATATGCAGCCAATCAAACTACAGTAATAGACTACATACTATTAAACATTGAAGAGGTTCCTTATCTTATAGTACAGCAGGTTAGTCCACCAGGTATAACTAGGGTGTAGACACCAAATTATCCTCTTTGAGGTAGCTTCCATCACCCAGTAACTGGTGCACAAATCTTCCTTCCTCGTCTTGACCTGTCAAAAGTGCGCTAGCTGTGAAGCCAGAATCCTATATATGACAAGCTATATCAGAGAAAACACTATACAGTACATGGAACAATAAAGACCTGGCTTAATTACCTTTAGTTTGAGGCTTCCACGTGCTCTAACCGGGCACCCTATATAATGACATTAATGGCCATAAATGAAGATACATGGGTTTCGGAAAGAACACTTAACTTGAATTTGTAGACAGCGTGTTGATAATGGTACACTTCTGGTTTCCATAACACTACGTCCATGTAAATTAACAGGAGCCGAATTTGCTCCCGTGTGAGCCTCTGGTCTCGTATAAACAATGGCAATGTCTAACACTCCATTCTATTGACGCCTGGCCGACATTGTCCAGATATGATAGGAGCCAAATTTGCTCCACACGTCTCGGAGGTGACACAACAAAGGCTGCCCCTTCCTCACCCTCTGACGCCTGGCCTACTTGTCCAGATGTCAGAAAGTGATAGAAGGGTCACATTTACTCTACTTTAATATTGATAATTAAGTTAATTTATATAAGATGTTTTTATGATGGTAAAGTCCAAAGACTAATGTATTTAAGAATAATTCCCAGCAGAATAGCTGGTGAATTATAATAGTATGTGGTGATGATATCCCGTTTTCTTTAGACGGTAATTCCACTACAAGTTACGTTTTCTATGGGTAACTTGTTGGTAATACAGCAGCCATTATTATCTGTCTCTATGATATATTAAATGGTGTCGGATTTTCCGACATAATTCCCCAGGGGGCTGCTCACGGGTCGAAGTCCTATTTAGAACAGACGAACACCAATACTCCTCCTTCGAATTATTAGATTAATTTGATGTTAGTAGTTAGTAATCACACATTTGTGTGTCTGTTCGTACAGGACGGATGTCCCGTACTAGAGTTGCAGGGGTTAGAAGTCTAATGCGATTTCATTTCCCTGTCAACTCTTGAAAGGCTAATATTCAAGCCTAATTACATATTATTTAACCCAGAAGACTGAATGTGATCAAGTACTACAGTCAAGTATGATTCAGGGACTGCAGTGAGATCAGTGACATTAGATATAACTTGAAGTTTGTTCAGGTAACTGGTCACTGATATATAAACACTGAGGCCCATGGAATACATCTTGATTAAATAATAAATGTATCAAATCAGTCATCAGATTTATTGGGGTTTAATTTAGTTAATTGATTCAGAAGATTGAATAGCTCATCATTAAAGTAAAGTATGGTTCTGAGACTGCAGTGGGTTCAGTGACATTGGACGCAGTGACTTGTAGCTGTTTTAGGCTACTGTTCACTGATTTGCCACTTAAGCCTCATGAACTCATCTTCAGCTTTAAATGATGATACTAACATCAACCTCTGTTGGTATAGTCAGCTGTAATCTCCTTAGTATAATGCTACTGGAGAAATATAATCAGCTGACAAATTTAGATTTCTACTGGTATTGTTTATCTGCAGGCATAGGTCTCCTCAGGCTTGATACTGGGCCTGAGAGAAATTTACCTCCTGCAGAGTTTAACATGATGGTGCCCTGATATTTAGTAGGGCTACCAATGAATTGATGGTAGTAGTCTGTCCCCACAAGGACAGCCATTTGGAATTTGATTTGCTCAAATTTACCTGCAGCTGCTTGATAATAGCTTTCCAGGTCAGCATAATCAACTTGAGATTGTTGTGACAAATCTTCACATTTCTTGATCTGTCTTGTTAAGTGGCCTTTAAGACCTGCAAGGGTTCTTTTCATTCTCCCTGCATTATCCATACTGGCTAGTTGGTGAAGCCTTGTGGGACTTGTACTTGGGCTGCTCATAATACTGAACAAGCACTGATGGAAGCCTAGGGTAAATTCTGCACTTACTAGGCAATAATCCTACCTCTACTAGAGGTTAGCACTTAAAATTAATACACATTATATATATATACAATCATACACACTAATGATTTGAGTGATAAACCAGTGTCACTGGAAGTACCTTTAGGTTAGCTCCTTTATGTCACCCTAGGATGGTAGAGACACTAATTAATCACTCAAAGGTGTAATGATCATAAGTAAATTATTATATATACAACTCAACTCGAGTTGATAAAAATTACACCCAAAATAGGGTCTGGACCATTCATTAATGGTGTTAGGTTGTTCAATATAGTACAACTGACTATGGTAATAATGGGACTAGGATGAGCAATAATAGTTCAACTAGTCAGTGTTAATATCCTACCCTGTTGTGGGTTGGCAATTAGTAAATATTATACTGTGATCACTAGTGCAATTTATATTAAATAATTCTCTATTTTGGAGAAATAATATACACAATTATTGATAATAGCCTCTTAATTAGCCTCTATGAAACTTCTAATATTATCAAGAAGTATTAAATATTATTAGTGACCTCGCGAAATAAAGTCCACAAAATTCGTAGTTAATCTCTCGCGAAATTTAACACCACAAAATCCGTGAACAATCTTGCGAGGACGCAGCCACTAATTTGGCTGGCTTCTATATTAGCGCTGTCATTTCACGAAATAACACGCCACCAAATATCTGTGGGTGTGCATGAAACCGCTGATGAGGCAGATCTGAACTGAGCGGGGCTCGTGAACTCGCACGAGTCAACGCCGCCGTCATGACTGGCTTTGTTTAAATAACACTGCACTAGTATATTTAATGAATCCACTGGTTAACTGGTTCATCCGGTACTAAGATGACCAAATGTGGGTTCATAGGACCGAATATTCCGGTTCCGAAGGTCCAAATAAGTCGGTTTCGAAGGACCAAATATTGTGGGAACCGACCTGTGAGATTTATATTTATTTAATTTATATGAATTTATATTTACGTTAATTTATATACTTCGATAGCAATTTGTATAATGATAAGTGGACTGTATTTCTGCAATAATCTCATAATCTCACAAATCGATCCTCTACACATTAGGGGGGTTTATATTAAATGAATATATATGCAGCCAATCAAACTACAGTAATAGACTACATACTATTAAACATTGAAGAGGTTCCTTATCTTATAGTACAGCAGGTTAGTCCACCAGGTATAACTAGGGTGTAGACACCAAATTATCCTCTTTGAGGTAGCTTCCATCACCCAGTAACTGGTGCACAAATCTTCCTTCCTCGTCTTGACCTGTCAAAAGTGCGCTAGCTGTGAAGCCAGAATCCTATATATGACAAGCTATATCAGAGAAAACACTATACAGTACATGGAACAATAAAGACCTGGCTTAATTACCTTTAGTTTGAGGCTTCCACGTGCTCTAACCGGACACCCTATATAATGACATTAATGGCCATAAATGAAGATACATGGGTTTCGGAAAGAACACTTAACTTGAATTTGTAGACAGCGTGTTGATAATGGTACACTTCTGGCTTCCATAACACTACGTCCAAGTAAATTAACAGGAGCCGAATTTGCTCCCGTGTGAGCCTCTGGTCTCGTATAAACAATGGCAATGTCTAACACTCCATTCTATTGACGCCTGGCCGACATTGTCCAGATATGATAGGAGCCAAATTTGCTCCACACGTCTCGGAGGTGACACAACAAAGGCTGCCCCTTCCTCACCCTCTGACGCCTGGCCTACTTGTCCAGATGTCAGAAAGTGATAGAAGGGTCACATTTACTCTACTTTAATATTGATAATTAAGTTAATTTATATAAGATGTTTTTATGATGGTAAAGTCCAAAGACTAATGTATTTAAGAATAATTCCCAGCAGAATAGCTGGTGAATTATAATAGTATGTGGTGATGATATCCCGTTTTCTTTAGACGGTAATTCCACTACAAGTTACGTTTTCTATGGGTAACTTGTTGGTAATACAGCAGCCATTATTATCTGTCTGTATGATATATTAAATGGTGTCGGATTTTCCGACATTTGTAGAGCTTCATTTTGTTGTTCCCGCTCGATTTTTGCAAGTTCGAGCTTTAGTTTCATAGTTGCCAGAGCATGTCTATCTGCAATAGAATAATTTTCGTGAGTTTCAGAGTCAATCTTCCCTTCATCTAGGAGGTGATCCAATATTAAATTATGCAAGTCATTTTTGTTGGCTCCATGGGGAACATCTAGTTGATACTCGTGTGCAAGAGTTTGTAATTCGATCTTCTTGGCACGACTTAAGTTCCCTATTTCACCTGCTGGATCGTTACGAAAAGCTTGGAGACGAAACATGGTGAAAAATAGCAAATAAATGTACAACGAATACTTGTGATATGGAAGTGTCAGTAACAGGATAACGTGGCAACTGGTAACTATCCTGTGGAATTTTAGTAGTTAACAATTAACGTTAATTTTAGTAGAGTAAATGATTAGTCAATCAAAAGCGCAGGAAATCTTGTACCCGGTACTCAATGTAAGAGAATAAGGGCAAGAAAATCCTACTAAATAAATGAAACCGATAGTTTCTAAAACAAATGAAATATTTATTTGTTTCAAAAGTGAATTAGGTAGTCCAAGAATGTAGGCATACCTTGCCGAGTCTCTGTAGGACAGAAGCAAGGGTTTTCCCACTAAATGAAATATGATACTTACAGAATTAGCGAACTTTGTGCTCTGAAAAAAGAAAGCTAATTCCCTACCTAAGTAAATATCATCATCTCTGACCGACGTGTAAGGGTGCGAGTGTCAACTGGTGACGAGAACTGCTGTTGAGGTCCCAACTCAGCAACTTAGTCCTTGCTTGAGGAACTATGGCCCTCTGTATCCTCCTTCGGTCGGATTGCAGAAGATAGGGTGCTTTGAACCGAAGACAAACTAAAGTACCAGGGTACCAAAATGATGATCTGTCTGAGATTGAGAAATATCCTAGGGACAAAAGGTGGAAAACACGAGTAATAACACGGAGGGAGAGATGACCAATTAAGAGAATGACTGCGGCCTACAGTTACCACGTAATCTAAAGTTATCCAACACTCACAATATGCTACTATCGGAATGCACAATACACACAGCACCATATAAATATTAAAAGTAATGAAAATATTGAAAACCAACTGTATCAAAGCCAAGTACACTTACCACAAATTGATGTTCTGGTACTAGTACCTGAGTGTGGCTCCTAGGACAGGCCCCCATTAAATGTGACGGGAAAGTGTAGGAGTGTATATGTTCGGCAGTCCTCCTAATGGCTGGTGTCAATGCCTAGTCACATTTACAAAAGAAAAGATAGACTGCTTGGCTGTTGTCTGTGGTAAATTAAGGGAAGACACGCAAAACACATAGTATGAACAATGAAACTTTAATTAACTTTGAAAACAAATTATGAACAAAAGAATTCCTTGGGTATGTACAGTGCAAACAAACAAGTAAAAAAATATAACAAAAATTAAGAACAGGAATGACGTTACTCTATAATATAAAGACAGGAAAGTGATTAAACAGGTGCTGAGAAACATCCACCTGATAGACAGAGCGTATATCAGTTAGTTGTTCACAGTTTGAGGGCACAAGATATTCTAACTTCAATGACTGGTTCAAGCCCAGACATCGACTAAGTAGAGGGCGCTGAGGTGCAGGTGTGCAGTCGGCGGGTCACCAATCAGAAGCAGGCAGGCTGGGAATGGTAGTTTGCTGGTTGATGACGGAGCCGGCATTAGGGAGTGTGGAGTAGGGGGGAGTTTTGGGTACGTTTGCCTCCTGGTCAAAACGTTTTGTGCTACTGGTAGACGTATCTTGAAGGTAGCATCTTATTGTTGTATATATATAAGTAACTTTATGTAGAGAAGAGCAGGCTCAATCTCTCTTGAAAGAGATTATCGTCAAAAATATGCCATTTACCGAAAACGGCGATGGGTCATATTTTGCCCAAACCCCCCTGCAGTTTTCAAAATATGTGAAATGTCGGAAATTTTGACTCCTGAGCTTCACTTTTGAGCCGAATTCTAGCTCTCTGCACTTATTTGCAGTTTCAAATTACGACTTTTTATACCGTAAATATGCCAATTACCGAAAACGGTGTTGGGTTATATTTTGCCCAAACTCCTCTGCTGTTTTCAAAATATGTGAAATGTCGGAAACTTGATTCCTAAGCGTCACTTTTGAGCCGAATTGTCACTCTCTGCACCTATGTGCAGTTTCAAATTACGAATTTTTTATATCGAAAATATGCCAAATACCGAAAATGGCAATGGGTCATATTATGCCCCCCCCCCATCCTCCCCGAAAATTGACCTGCTATGGATGTGCGACAGGTTTGCCTTAAACCAGCAAATAGTAGAACCAACTAGGAAGGAGAACACGCTGGACCTCATTTTCACTAATAATGATGAATTGATCAGGAACATAATGATTACAAATACCTGTACTCAGATCACAACTTAATTGAAGTTATGACAACCATGGGGAGTAGACCTTCAAAACCAGTCCAGATTCCCGGTGAAGGAGATATCAGCAAATTCAACTTCAATAATAAACAGATAAACTGGGAGCAAATAAACCAGGACTTCACAGAAATAAACTGGGAAGAACAGCTAGAAAATGCAAACCTGAACCAGTGCCTGGAAAAAATAATTTCAGTAGCACTAGAAATGTGTTCAAACCGCATACCCCTAAGAAAAAAGAGGAAGAGATGCAGATTGGAACGGGAACGTCGTTCCCTATATAGGCGAAGAAAACGAATCGCGGAACAACTTGAGAGTAGCACCCTATCTCAACAACGGCGAAGAAGGTTAGGTAGAGAAATAGAAACAATTGAACAGAAGCTACAAGAATCATATAAAACCCATGAGAGGCAAAGAGAGAAAAAGGCCATCAGTGAAATAGAGAGAAATCCGAAATATTTTTTCTCCTATGCAAAATCAAGATCAAAAACCACATCTAGTATCGGGCCCCTGCGAAAGGGAGATGGAACTTTCACCGATGACAACAAAGAAATGAGCGAGCTACTGAGGAAGCAGTACGAATATGTTTTCAGTGAGCCATTAAACGCACTAAAGATTGATAACCCAAATGAATTTTTCATGGATATGATACCAACATCAAATCATATATCAGACGTCACCCTATCCCCACTGGATTTTGAAGAAGCCATAAACAGTATTACTATGCACTCTGCACCAGGCCCGGATTTTTTGAACTCCATATTCATCAAGAACCTTAAAAAAACACTATCGCAGGCCCTCCACATTCTGTGGAGACAAAACCTAGATACTGGCGTTATTCCTGATATACTAAAAACAGCAGAGATAGCACCACTTCATAAAGGAGGAAATAAGGCAGAGGCAAAAAATAACAGACCGATAGCACTAACATCGCACATTATCAAAAATTTGAGTGCTAAGAAGTAAGATCACAAAATACTTGGAATCACAGCATCTCCATAACCCCGGAGAACATGGTTTCAGAACAGGGCGCTCTTGCCTGTCGCAGTTGCTGGACCACTATGATATGGCATTAGATGCTATGGAAGACAAACAAAACGCTGATGTAATTTACACAGATTTCGCAAAAGCTTTTGATAAATGTGACCTTGGCGTTATTGCACATAAAATGCGTTCAAAAGGAATTACCGGAAAAATAGGCAGATGGATCTACAATTTCCTGACCAACAGAACCCAATGTGTAATAGTCAACAAAATAAAATCCAGCCCATCAACCGTGAAGAGCTCAGTCCCCCAGGGTACTGTGCATGCTCCAGGACTTTTTCTCATCCTCATATCGGACATAGACAAGAACACAACCTATAGCACTGTACCATCCTTTGCAGATGACACTAGGATCTTCATGAGAGTAGGCAACATAGAAGACACGGCAAACCTCCAGTCAGATGTAGATCAGGTCTTTCTATGGGCTACAGAAAATAATATGGTGTTTAACGAAGATAAGTTCCAGCTCATGCGCTATGGAAAAAATGAAAATATAAAAACGGAAACCACGTACAAAACTCAGGCAAATCATAGCATAGAACGAAAAGGCAATGTAAAGGATCTGGGTGTACTCATGTCGGAAGACCTTACCTTTAAAGAACACAATAAAGTAGCCGTCACAACTACAAGAAAAATGACAGGTTGGATAACAAGAACTTTTCACACTAGAGATGCTATACCGATGATGACACTTTTCAAAACGCTTGTGCTTTCTAGAGTGGAGTAGTGCTGCATAATGACAGCCCCTTTCAAAGCTGGAGAAATTGTTGACCTGGAGAGCGTGCAGAGATCCTTTACTGCTAGAATCCACTCAGTACACATCTAAATTACTGGGACCGACTAAAGAGCCTAAATCTGTACTCCCTTGAGCGCAGGCGGGAGAGATAAATAATAATTTACACGTGGAAAATAATTGAGGGGTGGTCCCAAACCTGAACACAGAAATAACATCACATGAGACCAGAAGACATGGCAGGATGTGCAGAATACCCTCGTTGAAAAGCAGAGGTGCAACAGGTACTCTGAGAGAGAACTCTATCAACATCAGAGGCCCGAGACTGTTCAACACACTTCCACTACACATAAGGGGCATAACTGGCCGACCCCTCACAGTGTTCAAGAGAGAACTGGATAAGCACCTCCAAAGGATACCTGATCAACCAGGCTGTGACTCATACGTCAGGCTGCGAGCAGCCGCGTCCAACAGCCTGGTTGATCAGTCCAGCAACCAGGAGGCCTGGTCGATGACCGGGCCGCGGGGACGCTCAGCCCCGGATGCACCTCAAGGTAACCCCTCTGCAGTTTTAAGATGTGTGATATGTTGGAGGTTTGACTACTGAGCGTCATTTTTCAGCCGAATTCTAGTTCTCTACACCTATTTGCATTTTCAAATTACGACTTTTTATACCGAAAATATGCTAATTACGGAAAACTGCGATGGGTCATATTATGCCCAAACCCCCCTGTAGTTTATAAAATATGTGAAATGTCGAAAAATTGACTCCTGAGCGTCATTTCTGAGCCAAATTCTGGATCTCTGCACCTATTTGCAGCTTAAAATTACGAATTTTTATGCCGAAAATAAGGCAATTATTGAAATCGTCGATGGGTCATATTTTGCCCAAATCTCCCTGCAGTTTTCAAAATATGTGAAAAGTCGGAAATTTGATTTGACTGTCATTTTTGAGCCGTATCCTGACTCTCTGCACCTATTTGCAGTTTCATATAACGACTTTTAAAACCGAAAATATAGCAATTATTGAAAACGGCGATGGGTCATATTTTGCCCAAACCCTCACTGAAGTTTACAAAATATGTGAAATGTCGGAAATTTGTCTCCTGAGTGTCATTTTTGAGCCGAATTCTGGCTCTCTGCACCTATTTGCAGTTTGAAATTACGAATTTTTATACCGAAAATAAGGCAATTATTTAAATCAGCGATGGGTCATATTCTATCCAAATCTCCCTGCAATTTTCAAAATATGTGAGAAGTCGGAAATTTGACTCTTGACCGTCATTTTTGAGCTGAATTCTGACTCTCTGCACCTATTTGCACTTTCAAATTACGACTTTTAAAACCGAAAATATGCCTCGGTTTTAAACAGGATCGAGGAAAAGTTCCTCGATCCTGTCGTAACTCACCTTCCGGCAAGCAAAGTTCATTGCAAACCTACGGGATATGTTGGTTCTTCAGACCACCAGGCTGTGTTTACTACACTGGTTATCCCAACAGATCGAGGTGAAACATCTGTCTGAACTATCAGGCTTTCTGACTGTGAGAACTTGCCAGCATTTCACTCAGGTCTTGAAGCAACTGATTGGAATGCCTTGCTCAAGGGGAACTTGAACAGCCAAGCAAACTCTTTCACCAGTCGTATACTGATGAAAGAGTTATATAAAGATCGGCAGGCATATTTATCTGAGCAGACGATCCTGCCTCTAAACCGGGAGGATGGAACTGTTGCAATCAGCAATCAGGAGAAGGCTGATCTAATGGCAACCGACTTTGCTGCCAAGATATAAGTCCCTGATCTTGAACATCTTGATACATGCCTCCATATCTTGATACATGCACTGTGACTAAGATGATTGAAGTGATTATACAGCAGGCTGAAGTTCTCCATCTCCTTAAAACGCTAGACACTGGCAAAGCTGTGGGGCCAGATTAGGTCTCTTCTTCGTCTTCTTGAGAATAGGTGCAGTTTGCATGAAGGGTTAACCCTCCCGATGACTGCACCAGGACAGATGTAAGGAGACACGTTGATGGTTAGGAGGAGAAAGTCAAAAGCGGCAGATGTGACGGGCCGCTGAGAGAGGAGTGGCGACGAAAACAGAGGCAGACGTTAGAGGGAGATACCTCACACCAGGGGGCGGGGCGTCGTGGTCACGGCGGCAGCTGATCAATGCTCGGCGTAGCAGTGTGCGCAAGACGGGAACTAATGCTTCTCCAGAAACTTGTGTATCGGAAAGCGCAAGCAGTATGCTTCCCAAATCACCCACAGGTCAGCGGGCAGCCGGCCACCAGGCGGCGCCCTCGGCTGAGACATCCTATTCGGCACCCTATAAACAAACTCCTTCTCCGACGATACCCAGATAGTGGACGAGCACCACGATATCGGAAGCACCCGGGCATCCCGATAAGGGCCCAACACCAGACCCTCACAGGGCACGACCCCAGCAGACGGGACTAGGCAACCCCCAGACCGCAGCAAGGAAGGAGGGGGAACCGCAGGGGGAAGCAGGTGCGGCATCGACCCCACCACCGGGCACAGGAGCCGAGGCACCCCGGTGCACATCTTTCCGCAACATCACGACGAGGTCCCGATCATCAGGGACAACCCCCCACTGCGGAGATCCAACAGCAGGTGACGCAGGAGGGGGGGGGGCCACAGGTAGCAACTTTGGAGCCCCGCACAGCACCATCATCCACAGCGGGGGACGCCAGAGCACCATACTCCCCTACCTCCTCCCAAGGCACACCACGAAGGGGAGACATACTCCGAGCCTGCCGCAAACGCTTCGAGACAGGCTGCACCCCACACCGTGCCCAGCAGGCCCCTCCGCAGGCATGGCAACCATCTTCACATCCACACAGGCCACACCCGCACCGTCCGAAGAGTCCACAGAAGTCAAATCACCAACACTGTCTACATCATCCACGGAAAACGCCTCAGAACACCGGCGTGCATGCTTCTGCAAAGGGATGGAAAGAGCAGAACCACAGTCGTCAACGCACACAGACACGGCAGACACCTCACCATGCCGATGCACCCCCTCCAAAACAGCAGAACCCGCATCCCCGGGAGCCGGTATCACATCCACAGGCGGGGGCGGGACATGAACCTCCACCGGGACATCCTTCACGACACGCAGCACAGGCGACGGCCTAACACCCACACACACCGGCTCAACAACCCCAGGGGCCACAGCAGTCACCTGACGTGTCGCACGGACCGTAGAACTCGCCTCAACAGGCGAGTCTGTTGAGGCGATTGAGTCTAATTGCCTGTCTCAGCAGACAGGCAATCAGGCGCCTCAGGCACAGCACCCACACCGTCCTCAGAAATGTCCGAATGCAACAGGGGCGGAAAATCCTCCGCACGAAGAACATGAACCCGACCAGTCTCTCCCACGTCGCAGCCAGATGACCCTCGTGACAACGCCGATAACAGGTGCACGGTTGACCCCGATACAGGCAACGGAGCGTGTAACCCAACACGGACATCGACGACGGGACACTACACCTCAGCGACATCATCAGGGTGCGGGAACCGTCAAGCATACCAACACAGTGCCCGGCAACAATCTTGTTCCAAAGAATACTGAACACTGTCCCAAATCGTTCGAAACAGGAGGTTAAAAAGTCGTCCTGAAATTCGAAGGGGGCACCATGCACCGCCACAGATGTCAAGGTGACTCTAAGATTCACCACCTTAACTGAGCCAGCAGTATCAGGGAGAGGGTCACGCCCCTCACTCCGCTCGAGAAACGCCTGAAAGGCAGCCTGGAGGCGAAACGTGACCACAGCACGGTGGCCCTGAAGCAGCTGGATGCCCACCAGGGCAGACAGCTGCACATGCAGCACATCCACCAGGCCGACACCAACCAATGGATGGTCCACCGGCACCGTAAACGCGAGACCAGCCGACAACGTCCTCTTCATTGGAGGGCGAGACGTCCCCATGGCTAAGCAAACGTCACCCTCTCAGTGGCAAACCACCACCAGCAGGGCAAACAAGCAATCACCCAACGGAAACACTAGTCAGGAGCGGAGAGACCTCAGGAACGTCCGACCTGGCCGGCGGTCACCACGAACTCCAGATTAGGTCAGTCCAAGACTACTACTCAACTGTGCTGGCCTGTTGGCTACACCTCTCACATGCCTCTTCCAACTCTGCCTAGCTCAATGAATTTTGCTCTCCTTATGAAAGAAGGCAGATATTGTTCCATTACACGAAAAGAAGGGCCGCTTAGTGGTTGGTAACTACAGACCACGTGGCACCTAGTGCAAGAGGAGTTCCACCAGTTGCCAGGTAGTAAATTAGCGCATGGTCTACGTCGTCAGGTAAGTGAAGGAAGGGTATAAGCTCCGTCCCTGATGAGTTGAAGAGAGTACTGGGAGTGTATGAGGGGTGGGAGTAGGGAGTAGGAAGGGGTGTGGGTGTGAGTAGAGGAGTATGTATAGTAATAGTAGATAAGGTAAAAATAATTAAAAAATAAATAAGTGAAAAAGTCTAAAAAATTACCTGCCATGTTTGGGGTGAGGTACAGGCGAGTGTTGTCCAATAAAAGCAGTGTTAGTTATGGGCTCCTCCTCCTGGAGATGTGAGCCAATGGTGTCTGGTCTCCTATGTGGAGGGGGTTGCCCCCCTTCTGAGTGAAGGGGGAGTAGAAAGTATAAGTTCCGCCCCTCGATATTTTGTCAGAGAGATTAGAATTTGGAGGAGGTGGGAGCTTTTAGGGTGTGTGTGTGCGATACATTACAAAAGCATAGAGTATGTGGGGGTAGAACAAAGAGAATTGTGTGTTTGAGGGAGGTAGCTTTAGCAGTATGAGGAGGGATGAAGTGGAATCACATGCATAGATGAGAGAAGAGGGTTCTCCAGAACAGCAGTAGCAGACAGACAGTTAACAATCCATTTATACAACTATACTTGCAGTTTTCAAAATATCCCAAACTTCCGAATTTCGAGGCCTGAGCCATATTTTGGAGCCAAATTCTGGCTCTCTGCATGTATTCACAGTTTTAAATTACGACATTTTATACCCAACATATGCCAAGTCCTGAAAGCGGCAGTGAGTCACATTTTGCACAAACTCCCCTGTAGTTTTCAAAATATCCCAAATATCCCAATTTTGGGGCCCTGAGCCATATTTTGGAGCCAAATTCTGTCTCTCTGCACGTATTCGCAGTTTGATATTGCGACTTTTTT
Organism: Procambarus clarkii; assembly: GCF_040958095.1. Lineage (NCBI taxonomy): Eukaryota > Metazoa > Arthropoda > Malacostraca > Decapoda > Cambaridae > Procambarus > Procambarus clarkii. The sequence continues at coordinate 32,641,677 of NC_091207.1, forward strand.
ATACCCAACATATGCCAAGTGCTGACAGCGGCGTTTGGTCACATTTGTCCCAATTCCCCATGCAGTTTTTAAAATATCCCAAACATCCCAACATCGAGGCCTGAGCCGTATTGTGGAGCCAAATTTTGGCTCTCTGCACGTATTCGCAGTTTGAAATTGCGACATTTTTATACCCAACATATGCCAAGTAGTGAAAGCGGCATTTGGACACATTTGTCCCAATCCCCCCTGCAGTTTTCAAAATATCCCAAACATCCCAATTTCGAGGCCTATTCCATATTTTGGAGACAAATTCTGGCTCTATGCACGTATTCGCAGTTTGATATTATGACTTTTTATACCCAACATATGCCAAGTCCTGAAAGCGGCAGTGTGTCACATTTTGCACAAACTCCCCTGCAGTTTTCGAAATACCCCAAATATCCCAATTTCGAGGCCTGAGCCATATTTTGGAGCCTAATTCTGGCTCTCTGCAGTATTCGCTGTTTGAAATTGCGACTTTTTTATACCCAACATATGCCAAGTACTGAGAGCGGCGTTTGGTCACATATGTCCCAAACCTTCCTGCATTTTTCAAAATATCCCAAACATCCTAATTTCGAGGCCTGAGCGATATTTTGGATCCAAATTCTGGCTTTATGGCCGTATTCGCAGTTTGATATTACGAATTTTTATACCCAACATATGCCAAGTCCTGAAAGAGGCAGTGAGTCACATTTTGCACAAACTCCCCTGTAGTTTTCAAAATATCCCAAACATCCCAATTTCGAGGCCTGAGCCGTATTTTGGAGCCAAATTCAAGCTCTCTCCACGTATTCGCAGTTTGAAATTACGTCTTTTTATACCCAACATATGCCAAGTACTGAAAGCGGCGTTTGGTCACATTTGTCCCAAACCTCCCTGCAGTTTTTCAAACTATCCCAAACATCCCAATTTCGAGGACTGAGCCATATTTTTGAGCCAAATTCAGGCTCTCAGCATGTATTCGCAGTTTGATATTACGAATTTTTATACCCAACATATGCCAAGTACTGAAAGCGGCAGCAAGTCAAATTTTGCACAATCTCCCCTGCAGTTTTCAAAATATCCCAAACATCCCAATTTCGAGGCCTGAGCAATATTTTGTAGCCAAATTCTGGCTCTCTGCACATATTCGCAGTTTGAAATTGCGACATTTTTATACCCAACATATGCCTAGTAGTGAAAGCGGCGTTTGGACACATTTGTCCCAATCCCCCCTGCAGTTATCAAAATATCCCAAACATCCCAATTTCGAGGCCAGAGCCATATTTTGGAGCCAAATTCAGGCTCTCTGCACGTATTCGCCGTTTGAAATTACGAATTTTTATACCCAACATATGCCAAGTACTGAAAGCGGCAGTGAGTCACATTTTGCACAAACTCCCCTGCAGTTTTCAAAATATCCCAAATATTCCAATTTCGAGGCCTGAGCTTTATTTTGGAGCCAAATTCTGGCTATCTGCACGTATTCGCAGTTTGAAATTCCGTCTTTTTATACCCAACATATGCCAAGTACTGAAAGCGGCGTTTGGTCTTATTTGTCCCAAACCTCCCTGCCGTTTTCAAAATATCCCAAATATCCCAATTTCGAGGCATGAGCGAAATTTTGGAGCCAAATTCTGGTTCTCTGCATGTATTCGCAGTTTGATATTGCGACTTTTTTATACCCAATATATGCCAAGTGCTGAAAGCGGCGTTTGGTCACATTTGTCCCAAACATCCCTGCAGTTTTCAAAATATCCTAAACATCCCAATATCAAGGCCTGATCCATATTTTGGAGCCAAATTCTGGCTCTCTGCACGTATTCGCAGATTGAAATTGCGACTTTTTTATACCCAATATATGCCAAGTAATGAAAGCGGCGTTTGGTCACATTTGTCCCAAAATTTCCTGCAGTTCTCAAAATATCCCAAACATCCCAATTTCGAGGCTTGAGCCATATTTTTGAGCCAAATTCTGGCTCTCTGCACGTATTCGCAGTTTGAAATAACGATTTTTTTATACCCAACATATGCGAAGTACTGAATGCTGCGTTTGGTCACATTTGTCCCAAACCTTCATGTAGTTTTTATAATATCCCAAACATCCAAATATCGAGGCCTGAGCAATATTTTGGAGCCAAATTCTGGTTCTTTGCACGTATTCGAAGTTTGATATTACGACTTTTTATAGCCAACATATGCCAAGTACTGAAAGCGGCAGTGAGTCACATTTTGCACAAACTCCCTTGCAGTTTTCAAAATATCCCAAACTTCCGAATTTCGAGGCCTGAGCCATATTTTGGAGCCAAATTCTGGCTCTCTGCACGTATTCACAGTTTTAAATTGCAACATTTTATACCCAACATATGCCAAGTCCTGAAAGCGGCAGTGAGTAACATTTTGCACAAACTCCCCTGTAGTTTTCAAAATATCCCAAACATTCCAATTTCGAGGCCTGAGCCATATTTTGGAGCCAAATTCTGGTTCTCTGCATGTATTCGCAGTTTGATATTTAGACTTTTTATACCCAGCATATGCCAAGTACTGAATCCGGCAATGAGTCATATTATGCACAAACTCCCCTGCAGTTTTCAAAACATCCCAAATATCCCAATTTCCAGGCCTGAGCTATATTTTGGAGCCAAATTCTGGCTCTCTGCTATATTCGCAGTTTGAAATTACGTCTTTTTATACCCAACATATGCCAAGTACTGAAAGTGGCGTTTGGTCTTATTTGTCCCAAACCTCCCTGCAGTTTTCAAAATATCCCAAATATCCCAATTTCGAGGCCTAAACCATATTTTGGGGCCAAATTCTGGCTCTCTGCATGTATTTGCAGTTTGATATTCCGACTTTTTATACCCAACATTTGCCAAGTACTGAAAGCGGCAGAGTCACATTTTGCACAAACTCCCCTGCAGTTTTCAAAATATTCCAAACATCCCAATTTCGAGGCCTGAGCAATATTTTGCAGCCAAATTCTTGCTCTCTGCACGTATTCGCAGTTTGATATTGCGAATTTTTATATCCAACATATGCCAAGTGCTGAAAGCGGCGTTTGTTCACATTGGTCCCAATCCCACATGCAGTTTTTAAAATATCCCAAACATCCCAATATCGAGGCCTAAGCCATATTTTGGAGCCAAATTCAGGCTCCCTGCACGTATTCGCAGTTTAAAATTACGACTTTTTATACCCAACATATGCGAAGTACTGAAAGCGGCATTTGGTCACATTTGTCCCAAACCTCCCTGCAGTTTTCAAAATATCTTAAACATCCCAATTTCGAGGCCTGAGCCATATTTTGGAGCCAAATTCTGGCTCTCTGCACGTATTCGCAGATTCAAATTACGACTTTTTATACCCAACATATGCCAAGTCCTGAAAGCGGCAGTGAGTCACATTTTGCACAAACTCCCCTGTAGTTTTCAAAATATCACAGATATCCCAATTTCTAGGCCCTGAGCCATATTTTGGAACCAAATTCATGCTCTCTGCACGTATTCGCAGTTTGAAATTACGTCTTTTTATACCCAACATATGCCAAGTACTGAAAGCGGCGTTTGGTCACATTTGTCCCAAACCTCAATGAAGTTTTCAAAATATCCCAAACATCCCAATTTCGAGGACTGAGCCATATTTTTGAGCCAAATTCAGGCTCTCAGCATGTATTCGCAGTTTGATATTACAAATTTTTATACCCTACATATGCCAAGTACTGAAAGCGGCAGCAAGTCACATTTTGCACAATCTCCCCTGCAGTTTTCAAAATATCCCAAACATCCCAATTTTGAGGCCTGAGCAATATTTTGTAGACAAATTCTGGCTCTCTGCATGTATTCGCAGTTTGAAATTACGACATTTTATACCCAACATATGCGAAGTACTGAAAGCGCCGTTTGGTCACATTTGTCCCAAACCTCCCTGCAGTTTTCAAAATATCCCAAATATCCCAATATCGAGGCCTGAGCCATATTTTGGAGCCAAATTTTGGCTCTCTGCACGTATTCGAAGTTTGATATTGCGATTTTCTTATACCCAACATATGCCAAGTGCTGAAAGCGGCGTTTGGTCACATTTGTCCCAATCCCCCCTGCAGTTTTTAAAATATCCCAAACATCCCAATATCGTGGCCTGAGCCATATTTTGGAGCCAAATTTTGGCTCTCTGCACAAATTCGCAGTTCGAAATTGCGACATTTTTATACCCAACATATGCCAAGTAGTGAAAGCGGCGTTTGGACACATTTTTCCCAATCCCCCCTGCAGTTTTCAAAATATCCCAAACATCCCAATTTCGAGGCCTGAGCCATATTTTGGAGCCAAATTCAGGCTTTCTGCACGTATTCGCCGTTTGAAATTACGAATTTTTGTACCCAACATATGCAAAGTACTGAAAGCGGCCGTGAGTCACATTTTGCACAAACTCCCCTGCAGTTTTCAAAATATCCCAAATATTCCAATTTCGAGGCCTGAGTCTTATTTTGGAGCCAAATTCTGGCTCTCTGCACGTATTCGCATTTTGAAATTACGACTTTTTTATACCCAACATATGCGAAGTACTGAATGCAGCGTTTGGTCACTTTTGTCCCAAACCTTCCTGTAGTTTTTATAATATCCCAAACATCCAAATATCGAGGCCTGAGCAATATTTTGGAGCCAAATTCTGGCTCTAAGCCCGTATTCGCAGTTTGATATTACGACTTTTTATACCCAACATATGCCAAGTCCTGAAAGAGGCAGTGAGTCACATTTTGCACAAACTCCCCTGCAGTTTTCAAAATATCCCAAATATTCCAATTTCGAGGCCTGAGTCTTATTTTGGAGCCAAATTCTGGCTCTCTGCACTTATTCGCAGCTTGAAATTCCGTCTTTTTATACCAAACATATGCCAAGTACTGAAAGCGGCGTTTGGTCTTATTTGTCCCAAACCTCCCTGCCGTTTTCAAAATATCCCAAATATCCCAATTTCGAGGCATGAGCGAAATTTAGGAGCCAAATTCTGGCTCTCTGCATGTATTCGCAGTTTGATATTGCGACTTTTTTATACCCAACATATGCCAAGTGCTGAAAGCGGCGTTTGGTCACATTTGTCCCAATCCCCCCTGCAGTTTTCAAAATATCCTAAACATCCCAATATCGAGGCCTGATCCATATTTTGGAGCCAAATTCTGGCTCTCTGCACGTATTCGCAGTTTGAAATTACAACTTATTATACCCAACATATGCCAAGTACTGGAAGCAGAAATGAGTCACATTTTGCACAAACTCCCCTGCAGTTTTCAAAATATCCCAAACATTCCAATTTCGTGGCCTGAGCCATATTTTGGAGACAAATTCTGGCTCTCTGCACGTATTCGCATTTTGAAATTACGACTTTTTTATACCCAACATATGCGAAGTACTGAATGCAGCGTTTGGTCACATTTGTCCCAAACCTTCCTGTAGTTTTTATAATATCCCAAACATCCAAATATCGAGGCCTGAGCAATATTTTGGAGCCAAATTCTGGCTCTCTGCACGTATTCGCAGTTTGATATTACGACTTTTTATACCCAACATATGCCAAGTCCTGAAAGAGGCAGTGAGTCACATTTTGCACAAACTCACCTGCAGTTTCCGAAATATCCCAAATATCCAAATTTCGAGGCCTGAGCCATATTTTGGAGCCAAATTATGGATCTCTGCACGTATGCGCAGTTTGAAATTGCGACTTTTTTATACCCAACATATGCCAAGTACTGAAAGCGGCAATGAGACACATTTTGCACAAACTCCCCTGCAGTTTTAAAAATATCCCAAACATCCCAATTTCGAGGCCCGAGCCATATTTTGGAGCCAAATTCTGGCTCTCAGCACGTATTCGCAGTTTGAAATTACGACTTTTTATACCCAACATATGCCAAGTTCTAAAAGCGGCAGTGAGTCACATTTTGCACAAACTTCCCTGTTGTTTTCAAAACATCCCAAATTTCCCAATTTCGAGGCCCTGAGCCATATTTTGGAGCAAAATTCTGTCTCTCTGCACGTATTCGCAGTTTGATATTGCGACTTTTTTATACCCAACATATGCCAAGTGCTAAAAGCGGCGTTTGTTCACATATGTCCCAATCCCACCTGCAGTTTTTAAAATATCCCAAACAACCCAATATCGAGGCCTAAGCCATATTTTGGAGCCAAATTCAGGCTCCCTGCACGTATTCGCTGTTTGAATTTACGACTTTTTATACCTAACATATGCCAAGTACTGAAAGCGGCGTTTGGTCACATTTGTCCCAAACCTCCCTGCCGTTTTCAAAATATCCCTAACATCCCAATATCGAGGCCTGATCCATATTTTGGAGCCAAATTCTGGCTCTCTGCACGTATTCGCAGTTTGAAATTGCGACTTTTTTATACCCAATATATGCCAAGTAATGAAAGCGGCGTTTGGTAACATTTGTCCCAAACTTTCCTGCAGTTCTCAAAATATCCCAAACATCCCAATTTCGAGGCTTGAGCCATATTTTGGAGCCATATTCTAGCTCTCTGCACGTATTCGCAGTTTGAAATTACAACTTATTATACCCAACATATGCCAAGTACTGGAAGCGGCAATGAGTCACATTTTGCACAAACTCCCCTGCAGTTTTCAAAATATCCCAAACATTCCAATTTCGAGGCCTGAGCCATATTTTGGACACAAATTCAGGCTCTCTGCACGTATTCGCAGTTTGAAATTACGACTTTTTTATACCCAACATATGCGAAGTACTGAATGCGGCGTTTGGTCACATTTGTCCCAAACCTTCCTGCAGTTTTTAAAATATCCTAAACATCCAAATATCGAGGCCAGAGCAATATTTTGGAGCCAAATTCTGGCACTCAGCAAGTATTCGCAGTTTGATATTACGACTTTTTACTCCAAACATATGCCAAGTCCTGAAAGACGCAGTGAGTCACATTTTGCACAAACTCACCTGCAGCTTCCGAAATATCCCAAATATCCAAATTTCAAGGCCTGAGCCATATTTTGGAGCCAAATTTTGGATTTCTGCACGTATTCGCAGTTTAAAATTACGACTTTTTATACCCAACATATGCGAAGTACTGAAAGCGGCATTTGGTCACATTTGTCCCAAACCTCCCTGCAGTTTTCAAATTATCTTAAACATCCCAATTTCGAGGCCTGAGCCATATTTTGGAGCCAAATTCTGGCTCTCTGCACGTATTCGCAGATTCAAAATACGACTTTTTATACCCAACATATGCCAAGTCCTGAAAGCGGCAGTGAGTCACATTTTGCACAAACTCCCCTGTAGTTTTCAAAATATCACAGATATCCCAATTTCTAGGCCCTGAGCCATATTTTGGAACCAAATTCATGCTCTCTGCACGTATTCGCAGTTTGAAATTACGTCTTTTTATACCCAACATATGCCAAGTACTGAAAGCGGCGTTTGGTCACATTTGTCCCAAACCTCAATGAAGTTTTCAAAATATCCCAAACATCCCAATTTCGAGGACTGAGCCATATTTTTGAGCCAAATTCAGGCTCTCAGCATGTATTCGCAGTTTGATATTACAAATTTTTATACCCTACATATGCCAAGTACTGAAAGCGGCAGCAAGTCACATTTTGCACAATCTCCCCTGCAGTTTTCAAAATATCCCAAACATCCCAATTTCGAGGCCTGAGCAATATTTTGTAGACAAATTCTGGCTCTCTGCATGTATTCGCAGTTTGAAATTACGACATTTTATACCCAACATATGCGAAGTACTGAAAGCGCCGTTTGGTCACATTTGTCCCAAACCTCCCTGCAGTTTTCAAAATATCCCAAATATCCCAATATCGAGGCCTGAGCCATATTTTGGAGCCAAATTTTGGCTCTTTGCACGTATTCGAAGTTTGATATTGCGATTTTCTTATACCCAACATATGCCAAGTGCTGAAAGCGGCGTTTGGTCACATTTGTCCCAATCCCCCCTGCAGTTTTTAAAATATCCCAAACATCCCAATATCGTGGCCTGAGCCATATTTTGGAGCCAAATTTTGGCTCTCTGCACAAATTCGCAGTTTGAAATTGCGACATTTTTATACCCAACATATGCCAAGTAGTGAAAGCGGCGTTTGGACACATTTTTCCCAATCCCCCCTGCAGTTTTCAAAATATCCCAAACATCCCAATTTCGAGGCCTGAGCCATATTTTGGAGCCAAATTCAGGCTTTCTGCACGTATTCGCCGTTTGAAATTACGAATTTTTGTACCCAACATATGCAAAGTACTGAAAGCGGCCGTGAGTCACATTTTGCACAAACTCCCCTGCAGTTTTCAAAATATCCCAAATATTCCAATTTCGAGGCCTGAGTCTTATTTTGGAGCCAAATTCTGGCTCTCTGCACGTATTCGCATTTTGAAATTACGACTTTTTTATACCCAACATATGCGAAGTACTGAATGCAGCGTTTGGTCACATTTGTCCCAAACCTTCCTGTAGTTTTTATAATATCCCAAACATCCAAATATCGAGGCCTGAGCAATATTTTGGAGCCAAATTCTGGCTCTAAGCCCGTATTCGCAGTTTGATATTACGACTTTTTATACCCAACATATGCCAAGTCCTGAAAGAGGCAGTGAGTCACATTTTGCACAAACTCCCCTGCAGTTTTCAAAATATCCCAAATATTCCAATTTCGAGGCCTGAGTCTTATTTTGGAGCCAAATTCTGGCTCTCTGCACTTATTCGCAGCTTGAAATTCCGTCTTTTTATACCAAACATATGCCAAGTACTGAAAGCGGCGTTTGGTCTTATTTGTCCCAAACCTCACTGCCGTTTTCAAAATATCCCAAATATCCCAATTTCGAGGCATGAGCGAAATTTTGGAGCCAAATTCTGGCTCTCTGCATGTATTCGCAGTTTGATATTGCGACTTTTTTATACCCAACATATGCCAAGTGCTGAAAGCGGCGTTTGGTCACATTTGTCCCAATCCCCCCTGCAGTTTTCAAAATATCCTAAAGATCCCAATATCGAGGCCTGATCCATATTTTGGAGCCAAATTCTGGCTCTCTGCACGTATTCGCAGTTTGAAATTACAACTTATTATACCCAACATATGCCAAGTACTGGAAGCAGAAATGAGTCACATTTTGCACAAACTCCCCTGCAGTTTTCAAAATATCCCAAACATTCCAATTTCGTGGCCTGAGCCATATTTTGGAGACAAATTCTGGCTCTCTGCACGTATTCGCATTTTGAAATTACGACTTTTTTATACCCAACATATGCGAAGTACTGAATGCAGCGTTTGGTCACATTTGTCCCAAACCTTCCTGTAGTTTTTATAATATCCCAAACATCCAAATATCGAGGCCTGAGCAATATTTTGGAGCCAAATTTTGGCTCTCTGCACGTATTCGCAGTTTGATATTACGACTTTTTATACCCAACATATGCCAAGTCCTGAAAGAGGCAGTGAGTCACATTTTGCACAAACTCACCTGCAGTTTCCGAAATATCCCAAATATCCAAATTTCGAGGCCTGAGCCATATTTTGGAGCCAAATTATGGATCTCTGCACGTATTCGCAGTTTGAAATTGCGACTTTTTTATACCCAACATATGCCAAGTACTGAAAGCGGCAATGAGACACATTTTGCACAAACTCCCCTGCAGTTTTAAAAATATCCCAAACATCCCAATTTCGAGGCCCGAGCCATATTTTGGAGCCAAATTCTGGCTCTCAGCACGTATTCGCACTTTGAAATTACGACTTTTTATACCCAACATATGCCAAGTTCTAAAAGCGGCAGTGAGTCACATTTTGCACAAACTTCCCTGTTGTTTTCAAAACATCCCAAATTTCCCAATTTCGAGGCCCTGAGCCATATTTTGGAGCCAAATTCTGTCTCTCTGCACGTATTCGCAGTTTGATATTGCGACTTTTTTATACTCAACATATGCCAAGTGCTAAAAGCGGCGTTTGTTCACATATGTCCCAATCCCACCTGCAGTTTTTAAAATATCCCAAACAACCCAATATCGAGGCCTAAGCCATATTTTGGAGCCAAATTCAGGCTCCCTGCACGTATTCGCTGTTTGAATTTACGACTTTTTATACCTAACATATGCCAAGTACTGAAAGCGGCGTTTGGTCACATTTGTCCCAAACCTCCCTGCCGTTTTCAAAATATCCCTAACATCCCAATATCGAGGCCTGATCCATATTTTGGAGCCAAATTCTGGCTCTCTGCACGTATTCGCAGTTTGAAATTGCGACTTTTTTATACCCAATATATGCCAAGTAATGAAAGCGGCGTTTGGTAACATTTGTCCCAAACTTTCCTGCAGTTCTCAAAATATCCCAAACATCCCAATTTCGAGGCTTGAGCCATATTTTGGAGCCATATTCTAGCTCTCTGCACGTATTCGCAGTTTGAAATTACAACTTATTATACCCAACATATGCCAAGTACTGGAAGCGGCAATGAGTCACATTTTGCACAAACTCCCCTGCAGTTTTCAAAATATCCCAAACATTCCAATTTCGAGGCCTGAGCCATATTTTGGACACAAATTCAGGCTCTCTGCACGTATTCGCAGTTTGAAATTACAACTTTTTTATACCCAACATATGCGAAGTACTGAATGCGGCGTTTGGTCACATTTGTCCCAAACCTTCCTGCAGTTTTTAAAATATCCTAAACATCCAAATATCGAGGCCAGAGCAATATTTTGGAGCCAAATTCTGGCACTCAGCAAGTATTCGCAGTTTGATATTACGACTTTTTACTCCAAACATATGCCAAGTCCTGAAAGACGCAGTGAGTCACATTTTGCACAAACTCACCTGCAGCTTCCGAAATATCCCAAATATCCAAATTTCAAGGCCTGAGCCATATTTTGGAGCCAAATTTTGGATCTCTGCACGTATTCGCAGTTTGAAATTGCGACTTTTTTATACCCAACATATGCCAAGTACTGAAATCGGCGTTTGGTCACATTTGTCCCAAACCTCTCTGCAGTTTTCAAAATATCCCAAACATTCCAATTTCGAGGCCTGAGCCATATTTTGGAGCCAAATTCTGGTTCTCTGCATGTATTCGCAGTTTGATATTTCGACTTTTTATACCCAGCATATGCCAAGTACTGAAACCGGCAATGAGTCACATTATGCACAAACTCCCATGCAGTTTTCAAAACATCCCAAATATCCCAATTTCGAGGCCTGAGCTATATTTTGGAGCCAAATTCTGGCTCTCTGCACATATTCGCAGTTTGAAATTACGTCTTTTTATATCCAACATATGCCAAGTACTGAAAGTGGCGTTTGGTCTTATTTGTCCCAAACCTCCCTGCAGTTTTCAAAATATCCCAAATATCCCAATTTCGACGCCTGAACCATATTTTGGGGCCAAATTCTGGCTCTCTGCATGTATTCGCAGTTTGATATTCCGACCTTTTATACCCAACATTTGCCAAGTACTGAAAGCGGCGTTTGTTCACATTGGTCCCAATCCCACATGCAGTTTTTAAAATATCCCAAACATCCCAATATCGAGGCCTAAGCCATATTTTGGAGCCAAATTCAGGCTCCCTGTACGTATTCGCAGTTTGAAATTACGACTTTTTATACCCAACATATGCCAAGTACTGAAAGCGGCATTTGGTCACATTTGTCCCAAACCTCCCTGCAGTTTTCAAAATATCTTAAACATCCCAATTTCGAGGCCTGATCCATATTTTGGAGCCAAATTCTGGCTCTCTGCACGTATTCGCAGATTTAAATTACGACTTTTTATACCCAACATATGCCAAGTCTGGAAAGCCGCAGTGAGTCACATTTTGCACAAACTCCCCTGTAGTTTTCAAAATATCACAGATATCCCAATTTCTAGGCCCTGAGCCATATTTTGGAGCCAAATTCATGCTCTCTGCACGTATTCGCAGTTTGAAATTACGTCTTTTTTATACCCAACATATGCCAAGTACTGAAAGCGGCGTTTGGTCACATTTGTCCCAAACCTCCCTGCAGTTTTCAAAATATCCCAAATATCTCAATATCGAGGCCTGAGCAATATTTTGGAGCCAAATTCTGGTTCTTTGCACGTATTCGCAGTTTGATATTACGACATTTTATACCCAACATATGCCAAGTCCTGAAAACGGCAGTGTGTCACATTTTGCACAAACTCCCCTGCAGTTTTCGAAATATCCCAAATATCCCAATTTCGAGGACTGAGCCATATTTTGGAGCCTAATTCTGGCTCTCTGCACGTATTCGCTGTTTGAAATTGCAACTTTTTTATACCCAACATATTCCAAGTACTGAGAGCAACGTTTGGTCACATATGTCCCAAACCTTCCTGCATTTTTCAAAATATCCCAAACATCCCAATTTCGAGGCCTGAGCCATATTTTGGATCCAAATTCTGGCTCTAAGCCCGTATTCGCAGTTTGATATTACGACTTTTTATACCCAACATATGCCAAGTCCTGAAAGAGGCAGTGAGTCACATTTTGCACAAACTCCCCTGCAGTTTTCAAAATATCCCAAATATTCCAATTTCGAGGCCTGAGTCTTATTTTGGAGCCAAATTCTGGCTCTCTGCACTTATTCGCAGCTTGAAATTCCGTCTTTTTATACCAAACATATGCCAAGTACTGAAAGCGGCGTTTGGTCTTATTTGTCCCAAACCTCCCTGCCGTTTTCAAAATATCCCAAATATCCCAATTTCGAGGCATGAGCGAAATTTTGGAGCCAAATTCTGGCTCTCTGCATGTATTCGCAGTTTGATATTGCGATTTTTTATACCCAACATATGCCAAGTGCTGAAAGCGGCGTTTGGTCACATTTGTCCCAATTCCCCCTGCAGTTTTCAAAATATCCTAAAGATCCCAATATCGAGGCCTGATCCATATTTTGGAGCCAAATTCTGGCTCTCTGCACGTATTCGCAGTTTGAAATTACAACTTATTATACCCAACATATGCCAAGTACTGGAAGCAGAAATGAGTCACATTTTGCACAAACTCCCCTGTAGTTTTCAAAATATCCCAAACATTCCAATTTCGTGGCCTGAGCCATATTTTGGAGACAAATTCTGGCTCTCTGCACGTATTCGCAGTTTGAAATTACGACTTTTTTATACCCAACATATGCGAAGTACTGAATGCAGCGTTTGGTCACATTTGTCCCAAACCTTCCTTTAGTTTTTATAATATCCCAAACATCCAAATATCGAGGCCTGAGCAATATTTTGGAGCCAAATTCTGGCTCTCTGCACGTATTCGCAGTTTGATATTACGACTTTTTATACCCAACATATGCCAAGTCCTGAAAGAGGCAGAGAGTCACATTTTGCACAAACTCACCTGCAGTTTCCGAAATATCCCAAATATCCAAATTTCGAGGCCTGAGCCATATTTTGGAGCCAAATTATGGATCTCTGCACGTATTCGCAGTTTGAAATTGCGACTTTTTTATACCCAACATATGCCAAGTACTGAAAGCGGCAGTGAGACACATTTTGCACAAACTCCCCTGCAGTTTTAAAAATATCCCAAACATCCCAATTTCGAGGCCCGAGCCATATTTTGGAGCCAAATTCTGGCTCTCAGCACGTATTCGCAGTTTGAAATTACGACTTTTTATACACAACATATGCCAAGTTCTAAAAGCGGCAGTGAGTCACATTTTGCACAAACTTCCCTGTTGTTTTCAAAACATCCCAAATTTCCCAATTTCGAGGCCCTGAGCCATATTTTGGAGCCAAATTCTGTCTCTCTGCACGTATTCGCAGTTTGATATTGCGACTTTTTTATACCCAACATATGCCAAGTGCTAAAAGCGGCGTTTGTTCACATATGTCCCAATCCCACCTGCAGTTTTTAAAATATCCCAAACAACCCAATATCGAGGCCTAAGCCATATTTTGGAGCCAAATTCAGGCTCCCTGTACGTATTCGCAGTTTGAAATTACGACTTTTTATACCCAACATATGCCAAGTACTGAAAGCGGCATTTGGTCACATTTGTCCCAAACCTCCCTGCAGTTTTCAAAATATCTTAAACATCCCAATTTCTAGGCCAGAGCCATATTTTGGAGCCAAATTCTGGCTCTCTGCACGTATTCGCAGATTTAAATTACGACTTTTTATACCCAACATATGCCAAGTCCGGAAAGCCACAGTGAGTCACATTTTGCACAAACTCCCCTGTAGTTTTCAAAATATCACAGATATCCCAATTTCTAGGCCCTGAGCCATATTTTGGAGCCAAATTCATGCTCTCTGCACGTATTCGCAGTTTGAAATTACGTCTTTTTTATACCCAACATATGCCAAGTACTGAGAGCGGCGTTTGGTCACATTTGTCCCGAACCTCCCTGCAGTTTTCAAAATATCCCAAATATCCCAATATCGAGGCCTGAGCCATATTTTGGAGCCAAATTCTGGTTCTTTGCACGTATTCGCAGTTTGATATTACGACATTTTATACCCAACATATGCCAAGTCCTGAAAGCGCCAGTGTGTCACATTTTGCACAAACTCCCCTGCAGTTTTCGAAATATCCCAAATATCCCAATTTCGAGGACTGAGCCATATTTTGGAGCCTAATTCTGGCTCTCTACACGTATTCGCTGTTTGAAATTGCAACTTTTTTATACCCAACATATTCCAAGTACTGAGAGCAACGTTTGGTCACATATGTCCCAAACCTTCCTGCATTTTTCAAAATATCCCAAACATCCCAATTTCGAGGCCTGAGCCATATTTTGGATCCAAATTCTGGCTCTAAGCCCGTATTCGCAGTTTGATATTACGACTTTTTATACCCAACATATGGCAAGTCCTGAAAGAGGCAGTGAGTCACATTTTGCACAAACTCCCCTGCAGTTTTCAAAATATCCCAAATATTCCAATTTCGAGGCCTGAGTCTTATTTTGGAGCCAAATTCTGGCTCTCTGCACTTATTCGCAGCTTGAAATTCCGTCTTTTTATACCAAACATATGCCAAGTACTGAAAGCGGCGTTTGGTCTTATTTGTCCCAAACCTCCCTGCCGTTTTCAAAATATCCCAAATATCCCAATTTCGAGGCATGAGCGAAATTTTGGAGCCAAATTCTGGCTCTCTGCATGTATTCGCAGTTTGATATTGCGACTTTTTTATACCCAACATATGCCAAGTGCTGAAAGCGGCGTTTGATCACATTTGTCCCAATCCCCCCTGCAGTTTTCAAAATATCCTAAAGATCCCAATATCCAGGCCTGATCCATATTTTGGAGCCAAATTCTGGCTCTCTGCACGTATTCGCAGTTTGAAATTACAACTTATTATACCCAACATATGCCAAGTACTGGAAGCAGAAATGAGTCACATTTTGCACAAACTCCCCTGCAGTTTTCAAAATATCCCAAACATTCCAATTTCGTGGCCTGAGCCATATTTTGGAGACAAATTCTGGCTCTCTGCACGTATTCGCAGTTTGAAATTACGATTTTTTTATACCCAACATATGCGAAGTACTGAATGCAGCGTTTGGTCACATTTGTCCCAAACCTTCCTGTAGTTTTTATAATATCCCAAACATTCAAATATCGAGGCCTGAGCAATATTTTGGAGCCAAATTCTGGCTCTCTGCACGTATTCGCAGTATGATATTACGACTTTTTATACCCAACATATGCCAAGTCCTGAAAGAGGCAGTGAGTCACATTTTGCACAAACTCACCTGCAGTTTCCGAAATATCCCAAATATCCAAATTTCGAGGCCTGAGCCATATTTTGGAGCCAAATTATGGATCTCTGCACGTATTCGCAGTTTGAAATTGCGACTTTTTTATACCCAACATATGCCAAGTACTGAAAGCGGCAATGAGACACATTTTGCACAAACTCCCCTGCAGTTTTAAAAATATCCCAAACATCCCAATTTCGAGGCCCGAGCCATATTTTGGAGCCAAATTCTGGCTCTCAGCACGTATTCGCAGTTTGAAATTACGACTTTTTATACACAACATATGCCAAGTTCTAAAAGCGGCAGTGAGTCACATTTTGCACAAACTTCCCTGTTGTTTTCAAAACATCCCAAATTTCCCAATTTCGAGGCCCTGAGCCATATTTTGGAGCCAAATTCTGTCTCTCTGCACGTATTCGCAGTTTGATATTGCGACTTTTTTATACCCAACATATGCCAAGTGCTAAAAGCGGCGTTTGTTCACATATGTCCCAATCCCACCTGCAGTTTTTATAATATCCCAAACAACCCAATATCGAGGCCTAAGCCATATTTTGGAGCCAAATTCTGGCTCTCTGCACGTATTCGCAGTTTGAAATTGCGACTTTTTTATACCCAATATATGCCAAGTAATGAAAGCGGCGTTTGGTCACATTTGTCCCAAACTTTCCTGCAGTTCTCAAAATATCCCAAACATCCCAATTTCGAGGCTTGAGCCATATTTTGGAGCCATATTCTAGCTCTCTGCACGTATTCGCAGTTTGAAATTACAACTTATTATACCCAACATATGCCAAGTACTGGAAGCGGCAATGAGTCACATTTTGCACAAACTCCCCCTGCAGTTTTCAAAATATCCCAAACATTCCAATTTCGAGGCCTGAGCCATATTTTGGACACAAATTCGGGCTCTCTGCACGTATTCGCAGTTTGAAATTACGACTTTTTTATACCCAACATATGCGAAGTACTGAATGCGGCGTTTGGTCACATTTGTCCCAAACCTTCCTGCAGTTTTTAAAATATCCTAAACATCCAAATATCGAGGCCAGAGCAATATTTTGGAGCCAAATTCTGGCTCTCAGCACGTATTCGCAGTTTGATATTACGACTTTTTATACCAAACATATGCCAAGTCCTGAAAGAGGCAGTGAGTCACATTTTGCACAAACTCACCTGCAGCTTCCGAAATATCCCAAATATCCAAATTTCAAGGCCTGAGCCATATTTTGGAGCCAAATTTTGGATCTCTGCACGTATTCGCAGTTTGAAATTGCGACTTTTTTATACCCAACATATGCCAAGTACTGAAATCGGCGTTTGGTCACATTTGTCCCAAACCTCCCTGCCGTTTTCAAAATATCCCTAACATCCCAATATCGAGGCCTGATCCATATTTTGGAGCCAAATTCTGGCTCTCTGCACGTATTCGCAGTTTAAAATTGCGACTTTTTTATACCCAATATATGCCAAGTAATGAAAGCGGCGTTTGGTAACATTTGTCCCAAACTTTCCTGCAGTTCTCAAAATATCCCAAACATCCCAATTTCGAGGCTTGAGCCATATTTTGGAGCCATATTCTAGCTCTCTGCACGTATTCGCAGTTTGAAATTACAACTTATTATACCCAACATATGCCAAGTACTGGAAGCGGCAATGAGTCACATTTTGCACAAACTCCCCTGCAGTTTTCAAAATATCCCAAACATTCCAATTTCGAGGCCTGAGCCATATTTTGGACACAAATTCAGGCTCTCTGCACGTATTCGCAGTTTGAAATTACAACTTTTTTATACCCAACATATGCGAAGTACTGAATGCGGCGTTTGGTCACATTTGTCCCAAACCTTCCTGCAGTTTTTAAAATATCCTAAACATCCAAATATCGAGGCCAGAGCAATATTTTGGAGCCAAATTCTGGCACTCAGCAAGTATTCGCAGTTTGATATTACGACTTTTTACTCCAAACATATGCCAAGTCCTGAAAGACGCAGTGAGTCACATTTTGCACAAACTCACCTGCAGCTTCCGAAATATCCCAAATATCCAAATTTCAAGGCCTGAGCCATATTTTGGAGCCAAATTTTGGATCTCTGCACGTATTCGCAGTTTGAAATTGCGACTTTTTTATACCCAACATATGCCAAGTACTGAAATCGGCGTTTGGTCACATTTGTCCCAAACCTCTCTGCAGTTTTCAAAATATCCCAAACATTCCAATTTCGAGGCCTGAGCCATATTTTGGAGCCAAATTCTGGTTCTCTGCATGTATTCGCAGTTTGATATTTCGACTTTTTATACCCAGCATATGCCAAGTACTGAAACCGGCAATGAGTCACATTATGCACAAACTCCCATGCAGTTTTCAAAACATCCCAAATATCCCAATTTCGAGGCCTGAGCTATATTTTGGAGCCAAATTCTGGCTCTCTGCACATATTCGCAGTTTGAAATTACGTCTTTTTATATCCAACATATGCCAAGTACTGAAAGTGGCGTTTGGTCTTATTTGTCCCAAACCTCCCTGCAGTTTTCAAAATATCCCAAATATCCCAATTTCGACGCCTGAACCATATTTTGGGGCCAAATTCTGGCTCTCTGCATGTATTCGCAGTTTGATATTCCGACCTTTTATACCCAACATTTGCCAAGTACTGAAAGCGGCGTTTGTTCACATTGGTCCCAATCCCACATGCAGTTTTTAAAATATCCCAAACATCCCAATATCGAGGCCTAAGCCATATTTTGGAGCCAAATTCAGGCTCCCTGTACGTATTCGCAGTTTGAAATTACGACTTTTTATACCCAACATATGCCAAGTACTGAAAGCGGCATTTGGTCACATTTGTCCCAAACCTCCCTGCAGTTTTCAAAATATCTTAAACATCCCAATTTCGAGGCCTGATCCATATTTTGGAGCCAAATTCTGGCTCTCTGCACGTATTCGCAGATTTAAATTACGACTTTTTATACCCAACATATGCCAAGTCTGGAAAGCCGCAGTGAGTCACATTTTGCACAAACTCCCCTGTAGTTTTCAAAATATCACAGATATCCCAATTTCTAGGCCCTGAGCCATATTTTGGAGCCAAATTCATGCTCTCTGCACGTATTCGCAGTTTGAAATTACGTCTTTTTTATACCCAACATATGCCAAGTACTGAAAGCGGCGTTTGGTCACATTTGTCCCAAACCTCCCTGCAGTTTTCAAAATATCCCAAATATCTCAATATCGAGGCCTGAGCAATATTTTGGAGCCAAATTCTGGTTCTTTGCACGTATTCGCAGTTTGATATTACGACATTTTATACCCAACATATGCCAAGTCCTGAAAACGGCAGTGTGTCACATTTTGCACAAACTCCCCTGCAGTTTTCGAAATATCCCAAATATCCCAATTTCGAGGACTGAGCCATATTTTGGAGCCTAATTCTGGCTCTCTGCACGTATTCGCTGTTTGAAATTGCAACTTTTTTATACCCAACATATTCCAAGTACTGAGAGCAACGTTTGGTCACATATGTCCCAAACCTTCCTGCATTTTTCAAAATATCCCAAACATCCCAATTTCGAGGCCTGAGCCATATTTTGGATCCAAATTCTGGCTCTAAGCCCGTATTCGCAGTTTGATATTACGACTTTTTATACCCAACATATGCCAAGTCCTGAAAGAGGCAGTGAGTCACATTTTGCACAAACTCCCCTGCAGTTTTCAAAATATCCCAAATATTCCAATTTCGAGGCCTGAGTCTTATTTTGGAGCCAAATTCTGGCTCTCTGCACTTATTCGCAGCTTGAAATTCCGTCTTTTTATACCAAACATATGCCAAGTACTGAAAGCGGCGTTTGGTCTTATTTGTCCCAAACCTCCCTGCCGTTTTCAAAATATCCCAAATATCCCAATTTCGAGGCATGAGCGAAATTTTGGAGCCAAATTCTGGCTCTCTGCATGTATTCGCAGTTTGATATTGCGATTTTTTATACCCAACATATGCCAAGTGCTGAAAGCGGCGTTTGGTCACATTTGTCCCAATTCCCCCTGCAGTTTTCAAAATATCCTAAAGATCCCAATATCGAGGCCTGATCCATATTTTGGAGCCAAATTCTGGCTCTCTGCACGTATTCGCAGTTTGAAATTACAACTTATTATACCCAACATATGCCAAGTACTGGAAGCAGAAATGAGTCACATTTTGCACAAACTCCCCTGTAGTTTTCAAAATATCCCAAACATTCCAATTTCGTGGCCTGAGCCATATTTTGGAGACAAATTCTGGCTCTCTGCACGTATTCGCAGTTTGAAATTACGACTTTTTTATACCCAACATATGCGAAGTACTGAATGCAGCGTTTGGTCACATTTGTCCCAAACCTTCCTTTAGTTTTTATAATATCCCAAACATCCAAATATCGAGGCCTGAGCAATATTTTGGAGCCAAATTCTGGCTCTCTGCACGTATTCGCAGTTTGATATTACGACTTTTTATACCCAACATATGCCAAGTCCTGAAAGAGGCAGAGAGTCACATTTTGCACAAACTCACCTGCAGTTTCCGAAATATCCCAAATATCCAAATTTCGAGGCCTGAGCCATATTTTGGAGCCAAATTATGGATCTCTGCACGTATTCGCAGTTTGAAATTGCGACTTTTTTATACCCAACATATGCCAAGTACTGAAAGCGGCAGTGAGACACATTTTGCACAAACTCCCCTGCAGTTTTCGAAATATCCCAAATATCCCAATTTCGAGGACTGAGCCATATTTTGGAGCCTAATTCTGGCTCTCTACACGTATTCGCTGTTTGAAATTGCAACTTTTTTATACCCAACATATTCCAAGTACTGAGAGCAACGTTTGGTCACATATGTCCCAAACCTTCCTGCATTTTTCAAAATATCCCAAACATCCCAATTTCGAGGCCTGAGCCATATTTTGGATCCAAATTCTGGCTCTAAGCCCGTATTCGCAGTTTGATATTACGACTTTTTATACCCAACATATGCCAAGTCCTGAAAGAGGCAGTGAGTCACATTTTGCACAAACTCCCCTGCAGTTTTCAAAATATCCCAAATATTCCAATTTCGAGGCCTGAGTCTTATTTTGGAGCCAAATTCTGGCTCTCTGCACTTATTCGCAGCTTGAAATTCCGTCTTTTTATACCAAACATATGCCAAGTACTGAAAGCGGCGTTTGGTCTTATTTGTCCCAAACCTCCCTGCCGTTTTCAAAATATCCCAAATATCCCAATTTCGAGGCATGAGCGAAATTTTGGAGCCAAATTCTGGCTCTCTGCATGTATTCGCAGTTTGATATTGCGACTTTTTTATACCCAACATATGCCAAGTGCTGAAAGCGGCGTTTGATCACATTTGTCCCAATCCCCCCTGCAGTTTTCAAAATATCCTAAAGATCCCAATATCCAGGCCTGATCCATATTTTGGAGCCAAATTCTGGCTCTCTGCACGTATTCGCAGTTTGAAATTACAACTTATTATACCCAACATATGCCAAGTACTGGAAGCAGAAATGAGTCACATTTTGCACAAACTCCCCTGCAGTTTTCAAAATATCCCAAACATTCCAATTTCGTGGCCTGAGCCATATTTTGGAGACAAATTCTGGCTCTCTGCACGTATTCGCAGTTTGAAATTACGATTTTTTTATACCCAACATATGCGAAGTACTGAATGCAGCGTTTGGTCACATTTGTCCCAAACCTTCCTGTAGTTTTTATAATATCCCAAACATTCAAATATCGAGGCCTGAGCAATATTTTGGAGCCAAATTCTGGCTCTCTGCACGTATTCGCAGTATGATATTACGACTTTTTATACCCAACATATGCCAAGTCCTGAAAGAGGCAGTGAGTCACATTTTGCACAAACTCACCTGCAGTTTCCGAAATATCCCAAATATCCAAATTTCGAGGCCTGAGCCATATTTTGGAGCCAAATTATGGATCTCTGCACGTATTCGCAGTTTGAAATTGCGACTTTTTTATACCCAACATATGCCAAGTACTGAAAGCGGCAATGAGACACATTTTGCACAAACTCCCCTGCAGTTTTAAAAATATCCCAAACATCCCAATTTCGAGGCCCGAGCCATATTTTGGAGCCAAATTCTGGCTCTCAGCACGTATTCGCAGTTTGAAATTACGACTTTTTATACACAACATATGCCAAGTTCTAAAAGCGGCAGTGAGTCACATTTTGCACAAACTTCCCTGTTGTTTTCAAAACATCCCAAATTTCCCAATTTCGAGGCCCTGAGCCATATTTTGGAGCCAAATTCTGTCTCTCTGCACGTATTCGCAGTTTGATATTGCGACTTTTTTATACCCAACATATGCCAAGTGCTAAAAGCGGCGTTTGTTCACATATGTCCCAATCCCACCTGCAGTTTTTATAATATCCCAAACAACCCAATATCGAGGCCTAAGCCATATTTTGGAGCCAAATTCTGGCTCTCTGCACGTATTCGCAGTTTGAAATTGCGACTTTTTTATACCCAATATATGCCAAGTAATGAAAGCGGCGTTTGGTCACATTTGTCCCAAACTTTCCTGCAGTTCTCAAAATATCCCAAACATCCCAATTTCGAGGCTTGAGCCATATTTTGGAGCCATATTCTAGCTCTCTGCACGTATTCGCAGTTTGAAATTACAACTTATTATACCCAACATATGCCAAGTACTGGAAGCGGCAATGAGTCACATTTTGCACAAACTCCCCCTGCAGTTTTCAAAATATCCCAAACATTCCAATTTCGAGGCCTGAGCCATATTTTGGACACAAATTCGGGCTCTCTGCACGTATTCGCAGTTTGAAATTACGACTTTTTTATACCCAACATATGCGAAGTACTGAATGCGGCGTTTGGTCACATTTGTCCCAAACCTTCCTGCAGTTTTTAAAATATCCTAAACATCCAAATATCGAGGCCAGAGCAATATTTTGGAGCCAAATTCTGGCTCTCAGCACGTATTCGCAGTTTGATATTACGACTTTTTATACCAAACATATGCCAAGTCCTGAAAGAGGCAGTGAGTCACATTTTGCACAAACTCACCTGCAGCTTCCGAAATATCCCAAATATCCAAATTTCAAGGCCTGAGCCATATTTTGGAGCCAAATTTTGGATCTCTGCACGTATTCGCAGTTTGAAATTGCGACTTTTTTATACCCAACATATGCCAAGTACTGAAATCGGCGTTTGGTCACATTTGTCCCAAACCTCTCTGCAGTTTTCAAAATATCCCAAACATTATAATTTCGAGGCCTGAGCCATATTTTGGAGCCAAATTCTGGTTCTCTGCATGTATTCGCAGTTTGATATTTCGACTTTTTATACCCAGCATATGCCAAGTACTGAAACCGGCAATGAGTCACATTATGCACAAACTCCCCTGCAGTTTTCAAAACATCCCAAATATCCCAATTTCGAGGCCTGAGCTATATTTTGGAGCCAAATTCTGGCTCTCTGCACATATTCGCAGTTTGAAATTACGTCTTTTTATACCCAACATATGCCAAGTACTGAAAGTGGCGTTTGGTCTTATTTGTCCCAAACCTCCCTGCAGTTTTCAAAATATCCCAAATATCCCAATTTCGAGGCCTGAACCATATTTTGGGGCCAAATTCTGGCTCTCTGCATGTATTCGCAGTTTGATATTCCGACCTTTTATACCCAACATTTGCCAAGTACTGAAAGCGGCAGAGTCACATTTTGCACAAACTCCCCTGCAGTTTTCAAAATATTCCAAACATCCCAATTTCGAGGCCTGAGCAATATTTTGCAGCCAAATTATTGCTCTCTGCACGTATTCGCAGTTTGATATTGCGAATTTTTATACCCAACATATGCCAAGTGCTGAAAGAGGCGTTTGTTCACATTGGTCCCAATCCCACATGCAGTTTTTAAAATATCCCAAACATCCCAATATCGAGGCCTAAGCCATATTTTGGAGCCATATTCAGGCTCCCTGTACGTATTCGCAGTTTGAAATTACGACTTTTTATACCCAACATATGCCAAGTACTGAAAGCGGCATTTGGTCACATTTGTCCCAAACCTCCCTGCAGTTTTCAAAATATCTTAAACATCCCAATTTCGAGGCCTGAGCCATATTTTGGAGCCAAATTCTGGCTCTCTGCACATATTCGCAGATTTAAATTACGACTTTTTATACCCAACATATGCCAAGTCCGGAAAGCCGCAGTGAGTCACATTTTGCACAAACTCCCCTGTAGTTTTCAAAATATCACAGATATCCCAATTTCTAGGCCCTGAGCCATATTTTGGAGCCAAATTCATGCTCTCTGCACGTATTCGCAGTTTGAAATTACGTCTTTTTATACCCAACATATGCCAAGTACTGAAAGCGGCGTTTGGTCACATTTGTCCCAAACCTCCCTACAGTTTTCAAAATATCCCAAATATCCCAATATCGAGGCCTGAGCCATATTTTGGAGCCAAATTCTGGTTCTTTGCACGTATTCGCAGTTTGATATTACGACATTTTATACCCAACATATGCCAAGTCCTGAAAGCGGCAGTGTGTCACATTTTGCACAAACTCCCCTGCAGTTTTCGAAATATCCCAAATATCCAAATTTCGAGGACTGAGCCATATTTTGGAGCCTAATTCTGGCTCTCTGCACGTATTCGCTGTTTGAAATTGCAACTTTTTTATACCCAACATATTCCAAGTACTGAGAGCAACGTTTGGTCACATATGTCCCAAACCTTCCTGCATTTTTCAAAATATCCCAAACATCCCAATTTCGAGGCCTGAGCCATATTTTGGATCCAAATTCTGGCTCTAAGCCCGTATTCGCAGTTTGATATTACGACTTTTTATACCCAACATATGCCAAGTCCTGAAAGAGGCAGTGAGTCACATTTTGCACAAACTCCCCTGTAGTTTTCAAAATATCCCAAACATCCCAATTTCGAGGCCTGAGCCATATTTTGGAGCCAAATTCAGGCTCTCTCCACGTATTCGCAGTTTGAAATTACGTCTTTTTATACCCAACATATGCCAAGTACTGAAAGCGGCGTTTGATCACATTTGTCCCAAACCTCCCTGCAGTTTTCAAAATATCCCAAACATCCCAATTTCGAGGACTGAGCTATATTTTTGAGCCAAATTCAGGCTCTCAGCATGTATTCGCAGTTTGATATTACGAATTTTTATACCCAACATATGCCAAGTACTGAAAGCGGCAGCAAGTCACATTTTGCTCAATCTCCCCTGCAGTTTTCAAAATATCCCAATTTCGAGGCCTGAGCAATATTTTGTAGCCAAATTCTGGCTCTCTGCATGTATTCGCAGGTTGAAATTTCGACTTCTTTATTCCCAACATATGACAAGTGCTGAAAGCGGCGTTTGGTCTCATTTGTCCCAATCCCCCCTGCAGTTTTTAAAATATCCCAAACATCCCAATATCGAGGCCTGAACCATATTTTGGAACCAAATTTTGGCTCTCTGCACGTATTCGCAGTTTGAAATGCGACATTTTTATACCCAACATATGCCAAGTAGTGAAAGCGGCGTTTGGACACATTTGTCCCAATCCCTCCTGCAGTTTTCAAAATATCCTAAACATCCCAATATCGAGGCCTGATCCATATTTAGGAGCCAAATTCTGGCTCTCTGCACGTATTCGCAGTTTGAAATTGCGACTTTTTTATACCCAATATATGCCAAGTAATGAAAGCGGTGTTTGTCACACTTGTCCCAAACTTTCCTGCAGTTCTCAAAATATCCCAAACATCCCAATTTCGAGGCTTGAGCCATATTTTGGAGCCAAATTCTGGCTCTCTGCACGCATTCGCAGTTTGAAATTACGACTCTTTTATACCCAACATATGCGAAGTACTGAATGCGGCGTTTGGTCACATTTGTCCCAAACCTTCCTGTAGTTTTTATAATATCCCAAACATCCAAATATCGAGGCCTGAGCAATATTTTGGAGCCAAATTCTGGCTCTCTGCACGTTTTTGCAGTTTGATATTACGAATTTTTATACCCAACATATGCCAAGTCCTGAAAGAGGCAGTGAGTCACATTTTGCACAAACTCACCTGCAGTTTCCGAAATATCCCAAATATCCAAATTTCGAGGCCTGAGCCATATTTTGGAGCGAAATTGTGGATCTCTGCACGTATTCGCAGTTTGAAATTGCGACTTTTTTATACCCAACAAATGCCAAGTACTGAAAGCGGCAATGAGACACATTTTGCACAAACTCCCCTGCAGTTTTAAAAATGTCCCAAACATCCCAATTTCGAGGCCCGAGCCATATTATGGAGCCAAATTCTGGCTCTCAGCACGTATTCGCAGTTTGAGAGTACGACTTTTATACCCAACATATGCCAAGTACTGAAATCGGCGTTTGGTCACATTTGTCCCAAACCTCCCTGCAGTTTTCAAAATATCCCAAACATCCCAAATTCGAGGCCTGAGTAATATTTTTGAGCCAAATTCTGGTTCTCTGCATGTATTCGCAGTTTGATATTTTGACTTTTTATACCCAGCATATGCCAAGTACTGAAAGCGGCAGTGAATCACATTTTGCACAAACTCCCCGGGAGTTTTCGAAATATCCCAAATATCCAAATTTCGAGGCCTGAGCCATATTATGGAGTCAAATTCTGGCTCTCTGCATGTATTCGCAGTTTGAAATTACAACTTATTATACCCAACATATGCCAAGTACTGAATCCGGCAATGAGTCACATTATGCACAAACTCTCTTGCAGTTTTCAAAATATCCCAAACATCCCAATTTCGAGGCCTGAGCCAACTTTTGGAGCCAAATTCTGGCTCTGTGCACGTATTCGCAGTATGAAATTACGTCTTTTTATACCCAACATATGCCAAGTGCTGAAAGCGGCGTTTGTTCATATTTGTTCCAATCCCACCTGCAGTTTTTAAAATATCCTAAACATCCCAATATCGAGGCCTAAGAGATATTTTGGAGACAAATTCAGGCTCCCTGCACGTATTCGCAGATTTAAATTGCTACTTTTTATACCCAACATATGCCCAAGTCCTGAAAGCGGCAGTGAGTCACATTTTGCACAAACTCCCCTGCAAATTTCAAAATATTCCAAACATCCCAATTTCGAGGCCTGAGCAATATTTTGGAGCCAAATTCTGGCTCTCTGCACGTATTCGCAGTTTTAAATTACGACATTTTATACCCAACATATGCCAAGTACTGAAAGCGGCAGTGAATCACATTTTGCACAAACTCCCCAGCAGTTTTCGAAATATCACAAATATCCCAATTTCGAGGCCTGAGCCATATTTTGGAGCCAAATTCTGGCTCTCTGCATGTATTCGCAGTTTGATATTTCGACTTTTTATACCCAGCATATGCCAAGTACTGAAAGCAGCAGTGAATCACATTTTGCACAAACTCCCCTGCAGTTTTCGAAATATCCCAAATATCCCAATTTCGAGGCCTGAGCCATATTTTGGAGCCAAATTCTGGCTCTCTGCATGTATTCGCAGATTGATATTTCGACTTTTTATACCCAGCATATGCCAAGTACTGAAAGCAGCAGTGAATCACATTTTGCACAAACTCCCCTGCAGTTTTCAAAATATTCCAAACATCCCAATTTCGAGGCCTGAGCAATATTTTGGAGAAAATTCTGGCTCTCTGCACGTATTCGCAGTTTGAAATTACGACTTTTTTATACCCAACATATGCGAAGTACTGAAAGCGGCGTTTGGTCACATTTGTCCCAAACCTGCCTGCAGTTTTCAAAATTTCCCAAATATCCCAATATCGAGGCCTGAGCCATATTTTGGAGCCAAATTCTGGCTCTCTGCATGTAT
This sequence comes from Procambarus clarkii, assembly GCF_040958095.1. NCBI lineage: Eukaryota > Metazoa > Arthropoda > Malacostraca > Decapoda > Cambaridae > Procambarus > Procambarus clarkii. The sequence goes on from NC_091207.1 coordinate 32,669,261, forward strand.
TCGCAGTTTGATATTACGAGTTTTTATACCTAACATATGCCAAGTCCTGAAAGCGGCAGTGAGTCACATTTTGCACAAACTCCCCTGTTGTTTTCAAAACATCCCAAATATCCCAATTTCGAGGCCCTGAGCCATATTTTGGAGCCAAATTCTGTCTCTCTGCACGTATTCGCAGTTTGATATTGCGACTTTTTTATACCCAACATATGCCAAGTGCTGAAAGTGGCGTTTGTTCACATTTTTCCCAATCCCACCTGCTGTTTTTAAAATATCCCAAACATCCCAATATCGAGGCCTAAGTCATATTTTGGAGCCAAATTCAGGCTCCATGCACGTATTCGCAGTATGAAATTACGACTTTTTATATCCAACTTATGCCAAGTACTGGAAGCAGCGTTTGGTCACGTATGTCCCAAACCTCCCTGCAGTTTACAAAATATCCCAAATATCCCAATATCGAGGCCTGAGCCATATTTTGGAGCCAAATTCTTGTTCTTTGCTCGTATTCGCAGTTTGATATTACGACTTTTTATACCCAACATATGCCAAGTACTGAAAGCGGCATTCAGTCACATTTTGCACAAACTCCCTTGCAGTTTTCAAAATATCCTAAACATCCCAATATCGAGGCCTAAGAGATATTTTGGAGACAAATTCAGACTCCCTGCACGTATTCGCAGATTTAAATTACTACTTATTATACCCAACATATGCCAATTAAGTCCTGAAAGCGGCAGTGAGTCACATTTTGCACAAACTCCCCTGCAAATTTCAAAATATTCCAAACATCTCAATTTCGAGGCCTGAGCAATATTTTGGAGCCAAATTCTGGCTCTCTGCGCGTATTCGCAGTTTTAAATTACGACATTTTATACCCAACATATGCCAAGTACTGAAAGCGGCAGTGAATCACATTTTGCACAAACTCCCCTGCAGTTTTCGAAATATCCCAAATATCCCAATTCCGAGGCCTGAGCCATATTTTGGAGCCAAATTCTGGCTCTCTGCATGTATTTGCAGTTTGATATTTCGACTTTTTATACCCAGCATATGCCAAGTACTGAAAGCAGCAGTGAATCACATTTAGCACAAACTCCCCTGCAGTTTTCGAAATATCCCAAATATCCCAATTTCGAGGCCTGAGCCATATTTTGGAGCCAAATTCTGGCTCTCTGCATGTATTCGCAGATTGATATTTCGACTTTTTATACCCAGCATATGCCAAGTACTGAAAGCCGCTGTGAATCACATTTCGCACAAACTCCCCTGCAGTTTTCAAAATATTCCAAACATCCCAATTTCGAGGCCTGAGCAATATTTTGGAGAAAATTCTGGCTCTCTGCACGTATTCGCAGTTTGAAATTACGACTTTTTTATACCCAACATATGCGAAGTACTGAAAGCGGCGTTTGGTCACATTTGTCCCAAACCTGCCTGCAGTTTTCAAAATTTCCCAAATATCCCAATATCGAGGCCTGAGCCATATTTTGGAGCCAAATTCTGGTTCTATGCACGTATTCGCAGTTTGATATTACGACTTTTTATACCTAACATATGCCAAGTCCTGAAAGCGGCAGTGAGTCACATTTTGCACAAACTCCCCTGTTGTTTTCAAAACATCCCAAATATCCCAATTTCGAGGCCCTGAGCCATATTTTGGAGCCAAATTCTGTCTCTCTGCACGTATTCGCAGTTTGATATTGCGACTTTTTTATACCCAACATATGCCAAGTGCTGAAAGTGGCGTTTGTTCACATTTTTCCCAATCCCACCTGCTGTTTTTAAAATATCCCAAACATCCCAATATCGAGGCCTAAGTCATATTTTGGAGCCAAATTCAGGCTCCATGCACGTATTCGCAGTATGAAATTACGACTTTTTATATCCAACTTATGCTAAGTACTGAAAGCAGCGTTTGGTCACGTATGTCCCAAACCTCCCTGCAGTTTTCAAAATATCCCAAATATCCCAATATCGAGGCCTGAGCCATATTTTGGAGCCAAATTCTGGTTCTTTGCACGTATTCGCAGTTTGATATTACGACTTTTTATACCCAACATATGCCAAGTACTGAAAGCGGCAGTCAGTCACATTTTGCACAAACTCCCTTGCAGTTTTCAAAATATCCCAAACTTCCCAATTTCGAGGCCTGAGCCATATTTTGGAGCTAAATTCTGGCTCTCTGCACGTATTCGCAGTTTGATATTGCGACTTTTTTATACCCAACATATGCCAAGTGCTGAAAGCGGCGTTTGGTCACATTTGTCCCAATCCCCCCTGCAGTTTTTAAAATATCCCAAACAGCCCAATATCGAGGCCTGAGCCATATTTTGGAGCCAAATTTTGGCTCTCTGCACGTATTCGCAGTTTGAAATTGCGACATTTTTATACCAACATATGCCAAGTACTGAAAGCGGCTATTGGACACATTTGTCCCAATCCCCCCTGCAGTTATCAAAATATCCCAAACATCCCAATTTCGAGGCCTATGCCATATTTTGGAGCCAAATTCTGGCTCTCTGCACGTATTCGCAGTTTGAAATTACGACTTTTTATACCTAACATATGCCAAGTACTGAAAGCGGCAGTGAGTCACATTTTTCACAAACTCCCCTGTAGTTTTCAAAATTTCCCTGATATCCCAATTTCTAGGCCATGAGCCATATTTTGGAGCTAAATTCTGGCTCTCTGCACGTATTCGCAGTTTGAAATTACGTCTTTTTATACCCCAACATATGACAAATACTGAAAGTGGCGTTTGGTCACATTTGTCCCAAACCTTCCTGCAGTTTTCAAAATATCCCAAACATCCCAATTTCGAGGACTGAGCCATGTTTTTGAGCCAAATTCAGGCTCTCTGCATGTATTCGCTGTTTGATATTACGAATTTTTATACCCAATATGCCAAGTACTGAAAACGGCAGTGAGTCACATTTTGCACAAACTCCCCTGCAGTTTTCAAAATATCCCAAACATCCCAATTTCGAGGCCTGAGCCATATTTTGGAGCCAAATTCTGGTTCTTTGCACGTATTCGCAGTTTGATATTACGACTTTTTATAACCAACATATGCCAAGTACTGAAAGCGGCATTCAGTCACATTTTGCACAAACTCCCTTGCAGTTTTCAAAATATCCCAAACTTCCCAATTTCGAGGCCTGAGTCATATTTTGGAGCCAAATTCTTGCTCTCTGCACGTATTCGCAGTTTTAAATTACGGCATTTTATACCCAACATATGCCAAGTCCTGAAAGCGGCAGTGAGTCACATTTTGCACAAACTCCCCTGTAGTTCTCAAAATATCCCAAATATACCAATTTCGAGGCCTTGAGCCATATTTTGGAGCCAAATTCTGTCTCTCTGCACGTATTCGCAGTTTGATATTGCGACTTTTTTATACCCAACATATGCCAAGTGCTGGAAGCGGCGTTTGGTCACATTTGTCCCAATCCCCCCTGCAGTTTTCAAAATATCCCAAACATCCCAATATCGAGGCCTGAGCCATATTTTGGAGCCAAATTTTGGCTCTCTGCACGTATTCGCCGTTTGAAATTGCGACATTTTTATACCCAACATATGCCAAGTACTGAAAGCAGCGTTTGGACACATTTGTCCCAATCCCCCCTGCAGTTTTCAAAATATTCCAAACATCCCAATTTCGTGGCCTGTGCCATATTTTGGAGCCAAATTCTGGCTTCCTGTACGTATTCGCAGTTTGAAATTACGACTTTTTATACCCATCATATGCCAAGTGCTGAAAGCGGCAGTGAGTCACATTTTTCACAAACTCCCCTGTAGTTTTCAAAATTTCCCTGATATCCCAATTTCTAGGCCATGAGCCATATTTTGGAGCCAAATTCTGGCTCTCTGCACGTATTCGCAGTTTGAAATTACGTCTTTTTATACCCCAACATATGACAAATACTGAAAGTGGCGTTTGGTCACATTTGTCCCAAACCTTCCTGCAGTTTTCAAAATATCCCAAACATCCCAATTTCGAGGACTGAGCCATGTTTTTGAGCCAAATTCAGGCTCTCTGCATGTATTCGCTGTTTGATATTACGAATTGTTATACCCAATATGCCAAGTACTGAAAACGGCAGTGAGTCACATTTTGCACAAACTCCCCTGCAGTTTTCAAAATATCCCAAACATCCCAATTTCGAGGCCTGATCAATATTTTGGAGCCAAATTCTGGCTCTCTGCACGTATTCGCAGTTTGAAATTACGACTTTTTAATACCCAACATATGCGAAGTACTGAAAGCAGCGTTTGGTCACGTATGTCCCAAACCTCCCTGCAGTTTACAAAATATCCCAAATATCCCAATATCGAGGCCTGAGCCATATTTTGGAGCCAAATTCTGGTTCTTTGCACGTATTCGCAGTTTGATATTACGACTTTTTATAACCAACATATGCCAAGTACTGAAAGCGGCATTCAGTCACATTTTGCACAAACTCCCTTGCAGTTTTCAAAATATCCCAAACTTCCCAATTTCGAGGCCTGAGTCATATTTTGGAGCCAAATTCTTGCTCTCTGCACGTATTCGCAGTTTTAAATTACGGCATTTTATACCCAACATATGCCAAGTCCTGAAAGCGGCAGTGAGTCACATTTTGCACAAACTCCCCTGTAGTTCTCAAAATATCCCAAATATACCAATTTCGAGGCCTTGAGCCATATTTTGGAGCCAAATTCTGTCTCTCTGTACGTATTCGCAGTTTGATATTGCGACTTTTTTATACCCAACATATGCCAAGTGCTGGAAGCGGCGTTTGGTCACATTTGTCCCAATCCCCCCTGCAGTTTTCAAATTATCCCAAACATCCCAATATCGAGGCCTGAGCCATATTTTGGAGCCAAATTTTGGCTCTCTGCACGTATTCGCCGTTTGAAATTGCGACATTTTTATACCCAACATATGCCAAGTACTGAAAGCAGCGTTTGGACACATTTGTCCCAATCCCCCCTGCAGTTTTCAAAATATTCCAAACATCCCAATTTCGTGGCCTGTGCCATGTTTTGGAGCCAAATTCTGGCTTCCTGTACGTATTCGCAGTTTGAAATTACGACTTTTTATACCCATCATATGCCAAGTGCTGAAAGCGGCAGTGAGTCACATTTTGCACAAACTCCCCTGTAGTTTTAAAAATATCGCAGATATCCCAATTTCTAGGCCCTGAGCCATATTTTGGAGCCAAATTCTGGCTCTCTGCACGTATTCGCAGTTTGAAATTACGTCTTTTTATACCCCAACATATGCCAAGTACTGAAAGCAGCGTTTGGTCTCATTTGTCCCAAACCTTCCTGTAGTTTTCAAAATATCCCAAACATCCCAATTTCGAGGACTGAGCCATATTTTTGAGCCAAATTCAGGCTATCTGCATGTATTCGCAGTTTGATATTACGACTTTTTATACCCAACATATTCCAAGTACTGAAAGCGGCAGTGAGTCACATTTGGACAAACTCCCCTGCAGTTTTCAAAATATCCCAAATATCCCAATATCGAGGCCTGAGTCATATTTTGGAGCCAAATTCTGGTTCTTTGCACGTATTTGCAGTTTGATATTACGACTTTTTATACCCAACATATGCCAAGTACTGAAAGCGGCAGTGAGTCACATTTTGCACAAACTCCCTTGCAGTTTTCAAAATATCCCAAACTTCCCAATTTCGAGGCTAGAGCTATATTTTGGAGCCAAATTCAGGCTCTCTGCACATATTCGCAGTTTTAAATTACGACATTTTATACCCAACATATGCCAAGTCCTGAAAGCGGCAGTGAGTCACGTTTTGCACAAACTCCCTTGTAGTTTTCAAAATATCCCAAATATCCCAATTTTGAGGCACTAAGCCATATTTTGGAGCCAAATTCTGTCTCTCTGCACGTATTCGCAGTTTGATATTGCGACTTTTTATACCCAACATATGCCAAGTGCTGGAAGCGGCGTTTGGTCACATTTGTCCCAATCCCCTCTGCAGTTTTTAAAATATCCCAAACATCCCAATATCGAGGGATGTGCCATATTTTGGAGCCAAATTCTGGCTCTCTGCATGTATTCGCAGTTTGAAATTACGACTTTTTATACCCAACATATGCCAAGTACTGAAAGCGGCAGTGAGTCACATTTTTCACAAACTCCCCTGTAGTTTTCAAAATTTCCCAGATATCCCAATTTCTAGGCCCTGAGCCATATTTTGGAGCCAAATTCTGGCTCTCTGCACGTATTCGCAGTTAGAAATTACGTCTTTTTATACCCCAACATATGACAAATACTGAAAGCGGCGTTTGGTCATATTTGTCACAAACCTTCCTGCAGTTTTCAAAATATCCCAAACATCCCAATTTCGAGGACTGAGCCATATTTTTTAACCAAATTCAGGCTCTCTGCATGAATTCGCAGTTTGATATTACGACTTGTTATACCCAACATATGCCAAGTACTGAAAGCGGCAGTGAGTCACATTTTGCACAAACTCCCCTGCAGTTTTCAAAATATCCCAAACTTCCCAATTTCGAGGCCTGAGCCATATTTTGGAGCCAAATTCTGGCTCTCTGCACGTATTCGCAGTTTGATATTGCGACTTTTTTAAACCCAACATATGCCAAGTGCTGAGAGCGGCGTTTGGTCACATTTGTCCCAATCCCCCTGAATTTTTTAAAATATTCCAAACATCCCAATATCGAGGCCTGAGCCATATTTTGAAGCCAAATTTTGGCTTTCTGCACGCATTCGCAGTTTGAAATTGCGACATTTTTACACCCAATATATGCCAAGTAGTGAAAGCGGCGTTTGGACACTTTGGTCCCAATCCCCCCTGTAGTTTTCAATGTATCCAAAACATCCCCATTTCGAGGCCTGAGCCCTATTTTGGAGCGAAATTCTGGTTCTTTGCACGTATTCGCAGTTTGATATTACGACTTTTTATACCCAACATATGCCAAGTACTGAAAGCGTCAGTCAGTCACATTTTGCACAAACTCCCTTGCAGTTTTCAAAATATCCCAAACTTCCCAATTTCGAGGCCTGAGCCATATTTTGGAGCCAAATTTTGGCTCTCTGCATGTATTCGCAGTTTGTTATTGCGACTTTTTTATACCCAACATATGCCAAGTACTGAAAGCGGCGTTTGGTCACATATGTCCCAAACCTCCCTGCAGTTTACAAAATATCTCAAATATCCCAATTTCGTGGCCTGTGCCATATTTTGGAGCCAAATTCTGGCTCCCTGCACGTATTCGCACTTTGAAATTACGACTTTTTATACCCATCATATGCCAAGTACTGAAAGCGGCAGTGAGTCACATTTTGCACAAACTCCCCTGTAGTTTTCAAAATATCCCAGATATCGCAATTTCTAGGCCCTGAGCCATATTTTGGAGCCAAATTCTGGCTCTCTGCATGTATTCGCAGTTTGAAATTACGTCTTTTTATACCCCAACATATGCCAAGTACTGAAAGCGGCGTTTGGTCTTATTTGTCCGAAATCTTCCTGCAGTTTTCAAAATATCCCAAACATCCCAATTTCGAGGACTGAGCCATATTTTTGAGCCAAATTCAGGCTCTCTGCATGTATTCGCAGTTTGATATTACGACTTTTTATACCCAACATATGCCAAGTACTGAAAGCAGCAGTGAGTCACATTTTGCACAAACTCCCCTGCAGTTTTCAAAATAACCCAAACATCCCAATTTCGAGGCCTGATCAATATTTTTGAGCCAAATTTTGGCTCTCTGCACGTATTCGCAGTTTGAAATTACGACTTTTTTATACCTAACATATGCAAAGTATTGAACGCGGCGTTTGGTCAAATTTGTCCCAAACCTCCCTGCAGTTTTCAAAATATCCCAAATATCCCAATATCGAGGCCTGAGCCATATTTTGGAGCCAAATTCTGGTTCTTTGCACGTATTCGCAGTTTGATATTACGACTTTTTATACCCAACATATGCCAAGTACTGAAAGCGGCAGTCAGTCACATTTTGCACAAACTCCCTTGCAGTTTTCAAAATATCCCAAACTTCCCAATTTCGAGGCCTGAGCCATATTTTGGAGCTAAATTCTGGCTCTCTGCACGTATTCGCAGTTTGATATTGCGACTTTTTTATACCCAACATATGCCAAGTGCTGAAAGCGGCGTTTGGTCACATTTGTCCCAATCCCCCCTGCAGTTTTTAAAATATCCCAAACAGCCCAATATCGAGGCCTGAGCCATATTTTGGAGCCAAATTTTGGCTCTCTGCACGTATTCGCAGTTTGAAATTGCGACATTTTTATACCAACATATGCCAAGTACTGAAAGCGGATATTGGACACATTTGTCCCAATCCCCCCTGCAGTTATCAAAATATCCCAAACATCCCAATTTCGAGGCCTATGCCATATTTTGGAGCCAAATTCTGGCTCTCTGCACGTATTCGCAGTTTGAAATTACGACTTTTTATACCTAACATATGCCTAGTACTGAAAGCGGCAGTGAGTCACATTTTTCACAAACTCCCCTGTAGTTTTCAAAATTTCCCTGATATCCCAATTTCTAGGCCATGAGCCATATTTTGGAGCCAAATTCTGGCTCTCTGCACGTATTCGCAGTTTGAAATTACGTCTTTTTATACCCCAACATATGACAAATACTGAAAGTGGCGTTTGGTCACATTTGTCCCAAACCTTCCTGCAGTTTTCAAAATATCCCAAACATCCCAATTTCGAGGACTGAGCCATGTTTTTGAGCCAAATTCAGGCTCTCTGCATGTATTCGCTGTTTGATATTACGAATTTTTATACCCAATATGCCAAGTACTGAAAACGGCAGTGAGTCACATTTTGCACAAACTCCCCTGCAGTTTTCAAAATATCCCAAACATCCCAATTTCGAGGCCTGATCAATATTTTGGAGCCAAATTCTGGCTCTCTGCACGTATTCGCAGTTTGAAATTACGACTTTTTAATACCCAACATATGCGAAGTACTGAAAGCAGCGTTTGGTCACGTATGTCCCAAACCTCCCTGCAGTTTACAAAATATCCCAAATATCCCAATATCGAGGCCTGAGCCATATTTTGGAGCCGAATTCTGGTTCTTTGCACGTATTCGCAGTTTGATATTACGACTTTTTATAACCAACATATGCCAAGTACTGAAAGCGGCATTCAGTCACATTTTGCACAAACTCCCTTGCAGTTTTCAAAATATCCCAAACTTCCCAATTTCGAGGCCTGAGTCATATTTTGGAGCCAAATTCTTGCTCTCTGCACGTATTCGCAGTTTTAAATTACGGCATTTTATACCCAACATATGCCAAGTCCTGAAAGCGGCAGTGAGTCACATTTTGCACAAACTCCCCTGTAGTTCTCAAAATATCCCAAATATACCAATTTCGAGGCCTTGAGCCATATTTTGGAGCCAAATTCTGTCTCTCTGCACGTATTCGCAGTTTGATATTGTGACTTTTTTATACCCAACATATGCCAAGTGCTGGAAGCGGCGTTTGGTCACATTTGTCCCAATCCCCCCTGCAGTTTTCAAAATATCCCAAACATCCCAATATCGAGGCCTGAGCCATATTTTGGAGCCAAATTTTGGCTCTCTGCACGTATTCGCCGTTTGAAATTGCGACATTTTTATACCCAACATATGCCAAGTACTGAAAGCAGCGTTTGGACACATTTGTCCCAATCCCCCCTGCAGTTTTCAAAATATTCCAAACATCCCAATTTCGTGGCCTGTGCCATATTTTGGAGCCAAATTCTGGCTTCCTGTACGTATTCGCAGTTTGAAATTACGACTTTTTATACCCATCATATGCCAAGTGCTGAAAGCGGCAGTGAGTCACATTTTGCACAAACTCCCCTGTAGTTTTACAAATATCGCAGATATCCCAATTTCTAGGCCCTGAGCCATATTTTGGAGCCAAATTCTGGCTCTCTGCACGTATTCGCAGTTTGAAATTACGTCTTTTTATACCCCAACATATGCCAAGTACTGAAAGCAGCGTTTGGTCTCATTTGTCCCAAACCTTCCTGTAGTTTTCAAAATATCCCAAACATCCCAATTTCGAGGACTGAGCCATATTTTTGAGCCAAATTCAGGCTATCTGCATGTATTCGCAGTTTGATATTACGACTTTTTATACCCAACATATTCCAAGTACTGAAAGCGGCAGTGAGTCACATTTGGACAAACTCCCCTGCAGTTCTCAAAATATCCCAAATATCCCAATATCGAGGCCTGAGTCATATTTTGGAGCCAAATTCTGGTTCTTTGCACGTATTTGCAGTTTGATATTACGACTTTTTATACCCAACATATGCCAAGTACTGAAAGCGGCAGTGAGTCACATTTTGCACAAACTCCCTTGCAGTTTTCAAAATATCCCAAACTTCCCAATTTCGAGGCTAGAGCTATATTTTGGAGCCAAATTCAGGCTCTCTGCACATATTCGCAGTTTTAAATTACGACATTTTATACCCAACATATGCCAAGTCCTGAAAGCGGCAGTGAGTCACGTTTTGCACAAACTCCCTTGTAGTTTTCAAAATATCCCAAATATCCCAATTTTGAGGCACTAAGCCATATTTTGGAGCCAAATTCTGTCTCTCTGCACGTATTCGCAGTTTGATATTGCGACTTTTTATACCCAACATATGCCAAGTGCTGGAAGCGGCGTTTGGTCACATTTGTCCCAATCCCCTCTGCAGTTTTTAAAATATCCCAAACATCCCAATATCGAGGGATGTGCCATATTTTGGAGCCAAATTCTGGCTCTCTGCATGTATTCGCAGTTTGAAATTACGACTTTTTATACCCAACATATGCCAAGTACTGAAAGCGGCAGTGAGTCACATTTTTCACAAACTCCCCTGTAGTTTTCAAAATTTCCCAGATATCCCAATTTCTAGGTTCTGAGCCATATTTTGGAGCCAAATTCTGGCTCTCTGCACGTATTCGCAGTTAGAAATTACGTCTTTTTATACCCCAACATATGACAAATACTGAAAGCGGCGTTTGGTCATATTTGTCACAAACCTTCCTGCAGTTTTCAAAATATCCCAAACATCCCAATTTCGAGGACTGAGCCATATTTTTTAACCAAATTCAGGCTCTCTGCATGAATTCGCAGTTTGATATTACGACTTGTTATACCCAACATATGCCAAGTACTGAAAGCGGCAGTGAGTCACATTTTGCACAAACTCCCCTGCAGTTTTCAAAATATCCCAAACTTCCCAATTTCGAGGCCTGAGCCATATTTTGGAGCCAAATTCTGGCTCTCTGCACGTATTCGCAGTTTGATATTGCGACTTTTTTAAACCCAACATATGCCAAGTGCTGAAAGCGGCGTTTGGTCACATTTGTCCCAATCCCCCTGCAGTTTTTAAAATATTCCAAACATCCCAATATCGAGGCCTGAGCCATATTTTGAAGCCAAATTTTGGCTTTCTGCACGCATTCGCAGTTTGAAATTGCGACATTTTTATACCCAATATATGCCAAGTAGTGAAAGCGGCGTTTGGACACTTTGGTCCCAATCCCCCCTGTAGTTTTCAATGTATCCAAAACATCCCCATTTCGAGGCCTGAGCCCTATTTTGGAGCGAAATTCTGGTTCTTTGCACGTATTCGCAGTTTGATATTACGACTTTTTATACCCAACATATGCCAAGTACTGAAAGCGTCAGTCAGTCACATTTTGCACAAACTCCCTTGCAGTTTTCAAAATATCCCAAACTTCCCAATTTCGAGGCCTGAGCCATATTTTGGAGCCAAATTTTGGCTCTCTGCATGTATTCGCAGTTTGTTATTGCGACTTTTTTATACCCAACATATGCCAAGTACTGAAAGCGGCGTTTGGTCACATATGTCCCAAACCTCCCTGCAGTTTACAAAATATCTCAAATATCCCAATTTCGTGGCCTGTGCCATATTTTGGAGCCAAATTCTGGCTCCCTGCACGTATTCGCACTTTGAAATTACGACTTTTTATACCCATCATATGCCAAGTACTGAAAGCGGCAGTGAGTCACATTTTGCACAAACTCCCCTGTAGTTTTCAAAATATCCCAGATATGGCAATTTCTAGGCCCTGAGCCATATTTTGGAGCCAAATTCTGGCTCTCTGCATGTATTCGCAGTTTGAAATTACGTCTTTTTATACCCCAACATATGCCAAGTACTGAAAGCGGCGTTTGGTCTTATTTGTCCGAAATCTTCCTGCAGTTTTCAAAATATCCCAAACATCCCAATTTCGAGGACTGAGCCATATTTTTGAGCCAAATTCAGGCTCTCTGCATGTATTCGCAGTTTGATATTACGACTTTTTATACCCAACATATGCCAAGTACTGAAAGCAGCGTTTGGTCACGTATGTCCCAAACCTCCCTGCAGTTTACAAAATATCCCAAATATCCCAATATCGAGGCCTGAGCCATATTTTGGAGCCAAATTCTGGTTCTTTGCACGTATTCGCAGTTTGATATTACGACTTTTTATAACCAACATATGCCAAGTACTGAAAGCGGCATTCAGTCACATTTTGCACAAACTCCCTTGCAGTTTTCAAAATATCCCAAACTTCCCAATTTCGAGGCCTGAGTCATATTTTGGAGCCAAATTCTTGCTCTCTGCACGTATTCGCAGTTTTAAATTACGGCATTTTATACCCAACATATGCCAAGTCCTGAAAGCGGCAGTGAGTCACATTTTGCACAAACTCCCCTGTAGTTCTCAAAATATCCCAAATATACCAATTTCGAGGCCTTGAGCCATATTTTGGAGCCAAATTCTGTCTCTCTGCACGTATTCGCAGTTTGATATTTCGACTTTTTTATACCCAACATATGCCAAGTGCTGGAAGCGGCGTTTGGTCACATTTGTCCCAATCCCCCCTGCAGTTTTCAAAATATCCCAAACATCCCAATATCGAGGCCTGAGCCATATTTTGGAGCCAAATTTTGGCTCTCTGCACGTATTCGCCGTTTGAAATTGCGACATTTTTATACCCAACATATGCCAAGTACTGAAAGCAGCGTTTGGACACATTTGTCCCAATCCCCCCTGCAGTTTTCAAAATATTCCAAACATCCCAATTTCGTGGCCTGTGCCATATTTTGGAGCCAAATTCTGGCTTCCTGTACGTATTCGCAGTTTGAAATTACGACTTATTATACCCATCATATGCCAAGTGCTGAAAGCGGCAGTGAGTCACATTTTGCACAAACTCCCCTGTAGTTTTAAAAATATCGCAGATATCCCAATTTCTAGGCCCTGAGCCATATTTTGGAGCCAAATTCTGGCTCTCTGCACGTATTCGCAGTTTGAAATTACGTCTTTTTATACCCCAACATATGCCAAGTACTGAAAGCAGCGTTTGGTCTCATTTGTCCCAAACCTTCCTGTAGTTTTCAAAATATCCCAAACATCCCAATTTCGAGGACTGAGCCATATTTTTGAGCCAAATTCAGGCTATCTGCATGTATTCGCAGTTTGATATTACGACTTTTTATACCCAACATATTCCAAGTACTGAAAGCGGCAGAGTCACATTTGGACAAACTCCCCTGCAGTTTTCAAAATATCCCAAATATCCCAATATCGAGGCCTGAGTCATATTTTGGAGCCAAATTCTGGTTCTTTGCACGTATTTGCAGTTTGATATTACGACTTTTTATACCCAACATATGCCAAGTACTGAAAGCGGCAGTGAGTCACATTTTGCACAAACTCCCTTGCAGTTTTCAAAATATCCCAAACTTCCCAATTTCGAGGCTAGAGCTATATTTTGGAGCCAAATTCAGGCTCTCTGCACATATTCGCAGTTTTAAATTACGACATTTTATACCCAACATATGCCAAGTCCTGAAAGCGGCAGTGAGTCACGTTTTGCACAAACTCCCTTGTAGTTTTCAAAATATCCCAAATATCCCAATTTTGAGGCACTAAGCCATATTTTGGAGCCAAATTCTGTCTCTCTGCACGTATTCGCAGTTTGATATTGCGACTTTTTATACCCAACATATGCCAAGTGCTGGAAGCGGCGTTTGGTCACATTTGTCCCAATCCCCTCTGCAGTTTATAAAATATCCCAAACATCCCAATATCGAGGGATGTGCCATATTTTGGAGCCAAATTCTGGCTCTCTGCATGTATTCGCAGTTTGAAATTACGACTTTTTATACCCAACATATGCCAAGTACTGAAAGCGGCAGTGAGTCACATTTTTCACAAACTCCCATGTAGTTTTCAAAATTTCCCAGATATCCCAATTTCTAGGCCCTGAGCCATATTTTGGAGCCAAATTCTGGCTCTCTGCACGTATTCGCAGTTAGAAATTACGTCTTTTTATACCCCAACATATGACAAATACTGAAAGCGGCGTTTGGTCATATTTGTCACAAACCTTCCTGCAGTTTTCAAAATATCCCAAACATCCCAATTTCGAGGACTGAGCCATATTTTTTAACCAAATTCAGGCTCTCTGCATGAATTCGCAGTTTGATATTACGACTTGTTATACCCAACATATGCCAAGTACTGAAAGCGGCAGTGAGTCACATTTTGCACAAACTCCCCTGCAGTTTTCAAAATATCCCAAACTTCCCAATTTCGAGGCCTGAGCCATATTTTGGAGCCAAATTCTGGCTCTCTGCACGTATTCGCAGTTTGATATTGCGACTTTTTTAAACCCAACATATGCCAAGTGCTGAAAGCGGCGTTTGGTCACATTTGTCCCAATCCCCCTGCAGTTTTTAAAATATTCCAAACATCCCAATATCGAGGCCTGAGCCATATTTTGAAGCCAAATTTTGGCTTTCTGCACGCATTCGCAGTTTGAAATTGCGACATTTTTATACCCAATATATGCCAAGTAGTGAAAGCGGCGTTTGGACACTTTGGTCCCAATCCCCCCTGTAGTTTTCAATATATCCAAAACATCCCCATTTCGAGGCCTGAGCCCTATTTTGGAGCGAAATTCTGGTTCTTTGCACATATTCGCAGTTTGATATTACGACTTTTTATACCCAACATATGCCAAGTACTGAAAGCGTCAGTCAGTCACATTTTGCACAAACTCCCTTGCAGTTTTCAAAATATCCCAAACTTCCCAATTTCAAGGCCTGAGCCATATTTTGGAGCCAAATTTTGGCTCTCTGCATGTATTCGCAGTTTGTTATTGCGACTTTTTTATACCCAACATATGCCAAGTACTGAAAGCGGCGTTTGGTCACATATGTCCCAAACCTCCCTGCAGTTTACAAAATATCTCAAATATCCCAATTTCGTGGCCTGTGCCATATTTTGGAGCCAAATTCTGGCTCCCTGCACGTATTCGCACTTTGAAATTACGACTTTTTATACCCATCATATGCCAAGTACTGAAAGCGGCAGTGAGTCACATTTTGCACAAACTCCCCTGTAGTTTTCAAAATATCCCAGATATCGCAATTTCTAGGCCCTGAGCCATATTTTGGAGCCAAATTCTGGCTCTCTGCATGTATTCGCAGTTTGAAATTATGTCTTTTTATACCCCAACATATGCCAAGTACTGAAAGCAGCGTTTGGTCTTATTTGTCCGAAATCTTCGTGCAGTTTTCAAAATATCCCAAACATCCCAATTTCGAGGACTGAGCCATATTTTTGAGCCAAATTCAGGCTCTCTGCATGTATTCGCAGTTTGATATTACGACTTTTTATACCCAACATATGCCAAGTACTGAAAGCAGCAGTGAGTCACATTTTGCACAAACTCCCCTGCAGTTTTCAAAATAACCCAAACATCCCAATTTCGAGGCCTGATCAATATTTTTGAGCCAAATTTTGGCTCTCTGAACGTATTCGCAGTTTGAAATTACGACTTTTTTATACCTAACATATGCAAAGTATTGAACGCGGCGTTTGGTCAAATTTGTCCCAAACCTCCCTGCAGTTTTCAAAATATCCCAAATATCCCAATATCGAGGCCTGAGCCATATTTTGGAGCCAAATTCTGGTTCTTTGCACGTATTCGCAGTTTGATATTACGACTTTTTATACCCAACATATGCCAAGTACTGAAAGCGGCAGTCAGTCACATTTTGCACAAACTCCCTTGCAGTTTTCAAAATATCCCAAACTTCCCAATTTCGAGGCCTGAGCCATATTTTGGAGCTAAATTCTGGCTCTCTGCACGTATTCGCAGTTTTAAATTACGACATTTTATACCCAACATATGCCAAGTCCTGAAAGCGGCAGTGAGTCACATTTTGCACAAACTCCCCTGTAGTTTTCAAAATATCCCAAATATCCCAAATTCGAGGCACTGAGCCATATTTTGGAGCCAAATTCTGTCTCTCTGCACGTATTCGCAGTTTGATATTGCGACTTTTTTATACCCAACATATGCCAAGTGCTGAAAGCGGCGTTTGGTCACATTTGTCCCAATCCCCCCTGCAGTTTTTAAAATATCCCAAACAGCCCAATATCGAGGCCTGAGCCATATTTTGGAGCCAAATTTTGGCTCTCTGCACGTATTCGCAGTTTGAAATTGCGACATTTTTATACCAACATATGCCAAGTACTGAAAGCGGATATTGGACACATTTGTCCCAATCCCCCCTGCAGTTATCAAAATATCCCAAACATCCCAATTTCGAGGCCTATGCCATATTTTGGAGCCAAATTCTGGCTCTCTGCACGTATTCGCAGTTTGAAATTACGACTTTTTATACCTAACATATGCCAAGTACTGAAAGCGGCAGTGAGTCACATTTTTCACAAACTCCCCTGTAGTTTTCAAAATTTCCCTGATATCCCAATTTCTAGGCCATGAGCCATATTTTGGAGCCAAATTCTGGCTCTCTGCACGTATTCGCAGTTTGAAATTACGTCTTTTTATACCCCAACATATGACAAATACTGAAAGTGGCGTTTGGTCACATTTGTCCCAAACCTTCCTGCAGTTTTCAAAATATCCCAAACATCCCAATTTCGAGGACTGAGCCATGTTTTTGAGCCAAATTCAGGCTCTCTGCATGTATTCGCTGTTTGATATTACGAATTTTTATACCCAATATGCCAAGTACTGAAAACGGCAGTGAGTCACATTTTGCACAAACTCCCCTGCAGTTTTCAAAATATCCCAAACATCCCAATTTCGAGGCCTGATCAATATTTTGGAGCCAAATTCTGGCTCTCTGCACGTATTCGCAGTTTGAAATTACGACTTTTTAATACCCAACATATGCGAAGTACTGAAAGCAGCGTTTGGTCACGTATGTCCCAAACCTCCCTGCAGTTTACAAAATATCCCAAATATCCCAATATCGAGGCCTGAGCCATATTTTGGAGCCGAATTCTGGTTCTTTGCACGTATTCGCAGTTTGATATTACGACTTTTTATAACCAACATATGCCAAGTACTGAAAGCGGCATTCAGTCACATTTTGCACAAACTCCCTTGCAGTTTTCAAAATATCCCAAACTTCCCAATTTCGAGGCCTGAGTCATATTTTGGAGCCAAATTCTTGCTCTCTGCACGTATTCGCAGTTTTAAATTACGGCATTTTATACCCAACATATGCCAAGTCCTGAAAGCGGCAGTGAGTCACATTTTGCACAAACTCCCCTGTAGTTCTCAAAATATCCCAAATATACCAATTTCGAGGCCTTGAGCCATATTTTGGAGCCAAATTCTGTCTCTCTGCACGTATTCGCAGTTTGATATTGCGACTTTTTTATACCCAACATATGCCAAGTGCTGGAAGCGGCGTTTGGTCACATTTGTCCCAATCCCCCCTGCAGTTTTCAAAATATCCCAAACATCCCAATATCGAGGCCTGAGCCATATTTTGGAGCCAAATTTTGGCTCTCTGCACGTATTCGCCGTTTGAAATTGCGACATTTTTATACCCAACATATGCCAAGTACTGAAAGCAGCGTTTGGACACATTTGTCCCAATCCCCCCTGCAGTTTTCAAAATATTCCAAACATCCCAATTTCGTGGCCTGTGCCATATTTTGGAGGCAAATTCTGGCTTCCTGTACGTATTCGCAGTTTGAAATTACGACTTTTTATACCCATCATATGCCAAGTGCTGAAAGCAGCGTTTGGTCTCATTTGTCCCAAACCTTCCTGTAGTTTTCAAAATATCCCAAACATCCCAATTTCGAGGACTGAGCCATATTTTTGAGCCAAATTCAGGCTATCTGCATGTATTCGCAGTTTGATATTACGACTTTTTATACCCAACATATTCCAAGTACTGAAAGCGGCAGAGTCACATTTGGACAAACTCCCCTGCAGTTTTCAAAATATCCCAAATATCCCAATATCGAGGCCTGAGTCATATTTTGGAGCCAAATTCTGGTTCTTTGCACGTATTTGCAGTTTGATATTACGACTTTTTATACCCAACATATGCCAAGTACTGAAAGCGGCAGTGAGTCACATTTTGCACAAACTCCCTTGCAGTTTTCAAAATATCCCAAACTTCCCAATTTCGAGGCTAGAGCTATATTTTGGAGCCAAATTCAGGCTCTCTGCACATATTCGCAGTTTTAAATTACGACATTTTATACCCAACATATGCCAAGTCCTGAAAGCGGCAGTGAGTCACGTTTTGCACAAACTCCCTTGTAGTTTTCAAAATATCCCAAATATCCCAATTTTGAGGCACTAAGCCATATTTTGGAGCCAAATTCTGTCTCTCTGCACGTATTCGCAGTTTGATATTGCGACTTTTTATACCCAACATATGCCAAGTGCTGGAAGCGGCGTTTGGTCACATTTGTCCCAATCCCCTCTGCAGTTTATAAAATATCCCAAACATCCCAATATCGAGGGATGTGCCATATTTTGGAGCCAAATTCTGGCTCTCTGCATGTATTCGCAGTTTGAAATTACGACTTTTTATACCCAACATATGCCAAGTACTGAAAGCGGCAGTGAGTCACATTTTTCACAAACTCCCATGTAGTTTTCAAAATTTCCCAGATATCCCAATTTCTAGGCCCTGAGCCATATTTTGGAGCCAAATTCTGGCTCTCTGCACGTATTCGCAGTTAGAAATTACGTCTTTTTATACCCCAACATATGACAAATACTGAAAGCGGCGTTTGGTCATATTTGTCACAAACCTTCCTGCAGTTTTCAAAATATCCCAAACATCCCAATTTCGAGGACTGAGCCATATTTTTTAACCAAATTCAGGCTCTCTGCATGAATTCGCAGTTTGATATTACGACTTGTTATACCCAACATATGCCAAGTACTGAAAGCGGCAGTGAGTCACATTTTGCACAAACTCCCCTGCAGTTTTCAAAATATCCCAAACTTCCCAATTTCGAGGCCTGAGCCATATTTTGGAGCCAAATTCTGGCTCTCTGCACGTATTCGCAGTTTGATATTGCGACTTTTTTAAACCCAACATATGCCAAGTGCTGAAAGCGGCGTTTGGTCACATTTGTCCCAATCCCCCTGCAGTTTTTAAAATATTCCAAACATCCCAATATCGAGGCCTGAGCCATATTTTGAAGCCAAATTTTGGCTTTCTGCACGCATTCGCAGTTTGAAATTGCGACATTTTTATACCCAATATATGCCAAGTAGTGAAAGCGGCGTTTGGACACTTTGGTCCCAATCCCCCCTGTAGTTTTCAATATATCCAAAACATCCCCATTTCGAGGCCTGAGCCCTATTTTGGAGCGAAATTCTGGTTCTTTGCACATATTCGCAGTTTGATATTACGACTTTTTATACCCAACATATGCCAAGTACTGAAAGCGTCAGTCAGTCACATTTTGCACAAACTCCCTTGCAGTTTTCAAAATATCCCAAACTTCCCAATTTCGAGGCCTGAGCCATATTTTGGAGCCAAATTTTGGCTCTCTGCATGTATTCGCAGTTTGTTATTGCGACTTTTTTATACCCAACATATGCCAAGTACTGAAAGCGGCGTTTGGTCACATATGTCCCAAACCTCCCTGCAGTTTACAAAATATCTCAAATATCCCAATTTCGTGGCCTGTGCCATATTTTGGAGCCAAATTCTGGCTCCCTGCACGTATTCGCACTTTGAAATTACGACTTTTTATACCCATCATATGCCAAGTACTGAAAGCGGCAGTGAGTCACATTTTGCACAAACTCCCCTGTAGTTTTCAAAATATCCCAGATATCGCAATTTCTAGGCCCTGAGCCATATTTTGGAGCCAAATTCTGGCTCTCTGCATGTATTCGCAGTTTGAAATTATGTCTTTTTATACCCCAACATATGCCAAGTACTGAAAGCAGCGTTTGGTCTTATTTGTCCGAAATCTTCGTGCAGTTTTCAAAATATCCCAAACATCCCAATTTCGAGGACTGAGCCATATTTTTGAGCCAAATTCAGGCTCTCTGCATGTATTCGCAGTTTGATATTACGACTTTTTATACCCAACATATGCCAAGTACTGAAAGCAGCAGTGAGTCACATTTTGCACAAACTCCCCTGCAGTTTTCAAAATAACCCAAACATCCCAATTTCGAGGCCTGATCAATATTTTTGAGCCAAATTTTGGCTCTCTGAACGTATTCGCAGTTTGAAATTACGACTTTTTTATACCTAACATATGCAAAGTATTGAACGCGGCGTTTGGTCAAATTTGTCCCAAACCTCCCTGCAGTTTTCAAAATATCCCAAATATCCCAATATCGAGGCCTGAGCCATATTTTGGAGCCAAATTCTGGTTCTTTGCACGTATTCGCAGTTTGATATTACGACTTTTTATACCCAACATATGCCAAGTACTGAAAGCGGCAGTCAGTCACATTTTGCACAAACTCCCTTGCAGTTTTCAAAATATCCCAAACTTCCCAATTTCGAGGCCTGAGCCATATTTTGGAGCTAAATTCTGGCTCTCTGCACGTATTCGCAGTTTTAAATTACGACATTTTATACCCAACATATGCCAAGTCCTGAAAGCGGCAGTGAGTCACATTTTGCACAAACTCCCCTGTAGTTTTCAAAATATCCCAAATATCCCAAATTCGAGGCACTGAGCCATATTTTGGAGCCAAATTCTGTCTCTCTGCACGTATTCGCAGTTTGATATTGCGACTTTTTTATACCCAACATATGCCAAGTGCTGAAAGCGGCGTTTGGTCACATTTGTCCCAATCCCCCCTGCAGTTTTTAAAATATCCCAAACAGCCCAATATCGAGGCCTGAGCCATATTTTGGAGCCAAATTTTGGCTCTCTGCACGTATTCGCAGTTTGAAATTGCGACATTTTTATACCAACATATGCCAAGTACTGAAAGCGGATATTGGACACATTTGTCCCAATCCCCCCTGCAGTTATCAAAATATCCCAAACATCCCAATTTCGAGGCCTATGCCATATTTTGGAGCCAAATTCTGGCTCTCTGCACGTATTCGCAGTTTGAAATTACGACTTTTTATACCTAACATATGCCAAGTACTGAAAGCGGCAGTGAGTCACATTTTTCACAAACTCCCCTGTAGTTTTCAAAATTTCCCTGATATCCCAATTTCTAGGCCATGAGCCATATTTTGGAGCCAAATTCTGGCTCTCTGCACGTATTCGCAGTTTGAAATTACGTCTTTTTATACCCCAACATATGACAAATACTGAAAGTGGCGTTTGGTCACATTTGTCCCAAACCTTCCTGCAGTTTTCAAAATATCCCAAACATCCCAATTTCGAGGACTGAGCCATGTTTTTGAGCCAAATTCAGGCTCTCTGCATGTATTCGCTGTTTGATATTACGAATTTTTATACCCAATATGCCAAGTACTGAAAACGGCAGTGAGTCACATTTTGCACAAACTCCCCTGCAGTTTTCAAAATATCCCAAACATCCCAATTTCGAGGCCTGATCAATATTTTGGAGCCAAATTCTGGCTCTCTGCACGTATTCGCAGTTTGAAATTACGACTTTTTAATACCCAACATATGCGAAGTACTGAAAGCAGCGTTTGGTCACGTATGTCCCAAACCTCCCTGCAGTTTACAAAATATCCCAAATATCCCAATATCGAGGCCTGAGCCATATTTTGGAGCCGAATTCTGGTTCTTTGCACGTATTCGCAGTTTGATATTACGACTTTTTATAACCAACATATGCCAAGTACTGAAAGCGGCATTCAGTCACATTTTGCACAAACTCCCTTGCAGTTTTCAAAATATCCCAAACTTCCCAATTTCGAGGCCTGAGTCATATTTTGGAGCCAAATTCTTGCTCTCTGCACGTATTCGCAGTTTTAAATTACGGCATTTTATACCCAACATATGCCAAGTCCTGAAAGCGGCAGTGAGTCACATTTTGCACAAACTCCCCTGTAGTTCTCAAAATATCCCAAATATACCAATTTCGAGGCCTTGAGCCATATTTTGGAGCCAAATTCTGTCTCTCTGCACGTATTCGCAGTTTGATATTGCGACTTTTTTATACCCAACATATGCCAAGTGCTGGAAGCGGCGTTTGGTCACATTTGTCCCAATCCCCCCTGCAGTTTTCAAAATATCCCAAACATCCCAATATCGAGGCCTGAGCCATATTTTGGAGCCAAATTTTGGCTCTCTGCACGTATTCGCCGTTTGAAATTGCGACATTTTTATACCCAACATATGCCAAGTACTGAAAGCAGCGTTTGGACACATTTGTCCCAATCCCCCCTGCAGTTTTCAAAATATTCCAAACATCCCAATTTCGTGGCCTGTGCCATATTTTGGAGGCAAATTCTGGCTTCCTGTACGTATTCGCAGTTTGAAATTACGACTTTTTATACCCATCATATGCCAAGTGCTGAAAGCGGCAGTGAGTCACATTTTGCACAAACTCCCCTGTAGTTTTACAAATATCGCAGATATCCCAATTTCTAGGCCCTGAGCCATATTTTGGAGCCAAATTCTGGCTCTCTGCACGTATTCGCAGTTTGAAATTACGTCTTTTTATACCCCAACATATGCCAAGTACTGAAAGCAGCGTTTGGTCTCATTTGTCCCATACCTTCCTGTAGTTTTCAAAATATCCCGAACATCCCAATTTCGAGGACTGAGCCATATTTTTGAGCCAAATTCAGGCTATCTGCATGTATTCGCAGTTTGATATTACGACTTTTTATACCCAACATATTCCAAGTACTGAAAGCGGCAGTGAGTCACATTTGGACAAACTCCCCTGCAGTTTTCAAAATATCCCAAATATCCCAATATCGAGGCCTGAGTCATATTTTGGAGCCAAATTCTGGTTCTTTGCACGTATTTGCAGTTTGATATTACGACTTTTTATACCCAACATATGCCAAGTACTGAAAGCGGCAGTGAGTCACATTTTGCACAAACTCCCTTGCAGTTTTCAAAATATCCCAAACTTCCCAATTTCGAGGCTAGAGCTATATTTTGGAGCCAAATTCAGGCTCTCTGCACA
The DNA here is from genome assembly GCF_040958095.1 of Procambarus clarkii. Taxonomy (NCBI): domain Eukaryota; kingdom Metazoa; phylum Arthropoda; class Malacostraca; order Decapoda; family Cambaridae; genus Procambarus; species Procambarus clarkii. The sequence continues at coordinate 32,692,676 of NC_091207.1, forward strand.
TATTCGCAGTTTTAAATTACGACATTTTATACCCAACATATGCCAAGTCCTGAAAGCGGCAGTGAGTCACGTTTTGCACAAACTCCCTTGTAGTTTTCAAAAAATCCCAAATATCCCAATTTTGAGGCACTAAGCCATATTTTGGAGCCAAATTCTGTCTCTCTGCACGTATTCGCAGTTTGATATTGCGACTTTTTATACCCAACATATGCCAAGTGCTGGAAGCGGCGTTTGGTCACATTTGTCCCAATCCCCTCTGCAGTTTTTAAAATATCCCAAACATCCCAATATCGAGGGATGTGCCATATTTTGGAGCCAAATTCTGGCTCTCTGCATGTATTCGCAGTTTGAAATTACGACTTTTTATACCCAACATATGCCAAGTACTGAAAGCGGCAGTGAGTCACATTTTTCACAAACTCCCCTGTAGTTTTCAAAATTTCCCAGATATCCCAATTTCTAGGTTCTGAGCCATATTTTGGAGCCAAATTCTGGCTCTCTGCACGTATTCGCAGTTAGAAATTACGTCTTTTTATACCCCAACATATGACAAATACTGAAAGCGGCGTTTGGTCATATTTGTCACAAACCTTCCTGCAGTTTTCAAAATATCCCAAACATCCCAATTTCGAGGACTGAGCCATATTTTTTAACCAAATTCAGGCTCTCTGCATGAATTCGCAGTTTGATATTACGACTTGTTATACCCAACATATGCCAAGTACTGAAAGCGGCAGTGAGTCACATTTTGCACAAACTCCCCTGCAGTTTTCAAAATATCCCAAACTTCCCAATTTCGAGGCCTGAGCCATATTTTGGAGCCAAATTCTGGCTCTCTGCACGTATTCGCAGTTTGATATTGCGACTTTTTTAAACCCAACATATGCCAAGTGCTGAAAGCGGCGTTTGGTCACATTTGTCCCAATCCCCCTGCAGTTTTTAAAATATTCCAAACATCCCAATATCGAGGCCTGAGCCATATTTTGAAGCCAAATTTTGGCTTTCTGCACGCATTCGCAGTTTGAAATTGCGACATTTTTATACCCAATATATGCCAAGTAGTGAAAGCGGCGTTTGGACACTTTGGTCCCAATCCCCCCTGTAGTTTTCAATGTATCCAAAACATCCCCATTTCGAGGCCTGAGCCCTATTTTGGAGCGAAATTCTGGTTCTTTGCACGTATTCGCAGTTTGATATTACGACTTTTTATACCCAACATATGCCAAGTACTGAAAGCGTCAGTCAGTCACATTTTGCACAAACTCCCTTGCAGTTTTCAAAATATCCCAAACTTCCCAATTTCGAGGCCTGAGCCATATTTTGGAGCCAAATTTTGGCTCTCTGCATGTATTCGCAGTTTGTTATTGCGACTTTTTTATACCCAACATATGCCAAGTACTGAAAGCGGCGTTTGGTCACATATGTCCCAAACCTCCCTGCAGTTTACAAAATATCTCAAATATCCCAATTTCGTGGCCTGTGCCATATTTTGGAGCCAAATTCTGGCTCCCTGCACGTATTCGCACTTTGAAATTACGACTTTTTATACCCATCATATGCCAAGTACTGAAAGCGGCAGTGAGTCACATTTTGCACAAACTCCCCTGTAGTTTTCAAAATATCCCAGATATGGCAATTTCTAGGCCCTGAGCCATATTTTGGAGCCAAATTCTTGCTCTCTGCATGTATTCGCAGTTTGAAATTACGTCTTTTTATACCCCAACATATGCCAAGTACTGAAAGCGGCGTTTGGTCTTATTTGTCCGAAATCTTCCTGCAGTTTTCAAAATATCCCAAACATCCCAATTTCGAGGACTGAGCCATATTTTTGAGCCAAATTCAGGCTCTCTGCATGTATTCGCAGTTTGATATTACGACTTTTTATACCCAACATATGCCAAGTACTGAAAGCAGCAGTGAGTCACATTTTGCACAAACTCCCCTGCAGTTTTCAAAATAACCCAAACATCCCAATTTCGAGGCCTGATCAATATTTTTGAGCCAAATTTTGGCTCTCTGCACGTATTCGCAGTTTGAAATTACGACTTTTTTATACCTAACATATGCAAAGTATTGAACGCGGCGTTTGGTCAAATTTGTCCCAAACCTCCCTGCAGTTTTCAAAATATCCCAAATATCCCAATATCGAGGCCTGAGCCATATTTTGGAGCCAAATTCTGGTTCTTTGCACGTATTCGCAGTTTGATATTACGACTTTTTATACCCAACATATGCCAAGTACTGAAAGCGGCAGTCAGTCTCATTTTGCACAAACTCCCTTGCAGTTTTCAAAATATCCCAAACTTCCCAATTTCGAGGCCTGAGCCATATTTTGGAGCTAAATTCTGGCTCTCTGCACGTATTCGCAGTTTTAAATTACGACATTTTATACCCAACATATGCCAAGTCCTGAAAGCGGCAGTGAGTCACATTTTGCACAAACTCCCCTGTAGTTTTCAAAATATCCCAAATATCCCAAATTCGAGGCACTGAGCCATATTTTGGAGCCAAATTCTGTCTCTCTGCACGTATTCGCAGTTTGATATTGCGACTTTTTTATACCCAACATATGCCAAGTGCTGAAAGCGGCGTTTGGTCACATTTGTCCCAATCCCCCCTGCAGTTTTTAAAATATCCCAAACAGCCCAATATCGAGGCCTGAGCCATATTTTGGAGCCAAATTTTGGCTCTCTGCACGTATTCGCAGTTTGAAATTGCGACATTTTTATACCAACATATGCCAAGTACTGAAAGCGGCTATTGGACACATTTGTCCCAATCCCCCCTGCAGTTATCAAAATATCCCAAACATCCCAATTTCGAGGCCTGTGCCATATTTTGGAGCCAAATTCTGGCTCTCTGCACGTATTCGCAGTTTGAAATTACGACTTTTTATACCTAACATATGCCAAGTACTGAAAGCGGCAGTGGGTCACATTTTTCACAAACTCCCCTGTAGTTTTCAAAATTTCCCTGATATCCCAATTTCTAGGCCATGAGCCATATTTTGGAGCCAAATTCTGGCTCTCTGCACGTATTCGCAGTTTGAAATTACGTCTTTTTATACCCCAACATATGACAAATACTGAAAGTGGCGTTTGGTCACATTTGTCCCAAACCTTCCTGCAGTTTTCAAAATATCCCAAACATCCCAATTTCGAGGACTGAGCCATGTTTTTGAGCCAAATTCAGGCTCTCTGCATGTATTCGCTGTTTGATATTACGAATTTTTATACCCAATATGCCAAGTACTGAAAACGGCAGTGAGTCACATTTTGCACAAACTCCCCTGCAGTTTTCAAAATATCCCAAACATCCCAATTTCGAGGCCTGATCAATATTTTGGAGCCAAATTCTGGCTCTCTGCACGTATTCGCAGTTTGAAATTACGACTTTTTAATACCCAACATATGCGAAGTACTGAAAGCAGCGTTTGGTCACGTATGTCCCAAACCTCCCTGCAGTTTACAAAATATCCCAAATATCCCAATATCGAGGCCTGAGCCATATTTTGGAGCCAAATTCTGGTTCTTTGCACGTATTCGCAGTTTGATATTACGACTTTTTATAACCAACATATGCCAAGTACTGAAAGCGGCATTCAGTCACATTTTGCACAAACTCCCTTGCAGTTTTCAAAATATCCCAAACTTCCCAATTTCGAGGCCTGAGTCATATTTTGGAGCCAAATTCTTGCTCTCTGCACGTATTCGCAGTTTTAAATTACGGCATTTTATACCCAACATATGCCAAGTCCTGAAAGCGGCAGTGAGTCACATTTTGCACAAACTCCCCTGTAGTTCTCAAAATATCCCAAATATACCAATTTCGAGGCCTTGAGCCATATTTTGGAGCCAAATTCTGTCTCTCTGCACGTATTCGCGGTTTGATATTTCGACTTTTTTATACCCAACATATGCCAAGTGCTGGAAGCCGCGTTTGGTCACATTTGTCCCAATCCCCCCTGCAGTTTTCAAAATATCCCAAACATCCCAATATCGAGGCCTGAGCCATATTTTGGAGCCAAATTTTGGCTCTCTGCACGTATTCGCCGTTTGAAATTGCGACATTTTTATACCCAACATATGCCAAGTACTGAAAGCAGCGTTTGGACACATTTGTCCCAATCCCCCCTGCAGTTTTCAAAATATTCCAAACATCCCAATTTCGTGGCCTGTGCCATATTTTGGAGCCAAATTCTGGCTTCCTGTACGTATTCGCAGTTTGAAATTACGACTTTTTATACCCATCATATGCCAAGTGCTGAAAGCGGCAGTGAGTCACATTTTGCACAAACTCCCCTGTAGTTTTAAAAATATCGCAGATATCCCAATTTCTAGGCCCTGAGCCATATTTTGGAGCCAAATTCTGGCTGTCTGCACGTATTCGCAGTTTGAAATTACGTCTTTTTATACCCCAACATATGCCAAGTACTGAAAGCAGCGTTTGGTCTCATTTGTCCCAAACCTTCCTGTAGTTTTCAAAATATCCCAAACATCCCAATTTCGAGGACTGAGCCATATTTTTGAGCCAAATTCAGGCTATCTGCATGTATTCGCAGTTTGATATTACGACTTTTTATACCCAACATATTCCAAGTACTGAAAGCGGCAGTGAGTCACATTTGGACAAACTCCCCTGCAGTTTTCAAAATATCCCAAATATCCCAATATCGAGGCCTGAGTCATATTTTGGAGCCAAATTCTGGTTCTTTGCACGTATTTGCAGTTTGATATTACGACTTTTTATACCCAACATATGCCAAGTACTGAAAGCGGCAGTGAGTCACATTTTGCACAAACTCCCTTGCAGTTTTCAAAATATCCCAAACTTCCCAATTTCGAGGCTAGAGCTATATTTTGGAGCCAAATTCAGGCTCTCTGCACATATTCGCAGTTTTAAATTACGACATTTTATACCCAACATATGCCAAGTCCTGAAAGCGGCAGTGAGTCACGTTTTGCACAAACTCCCTTGTAGTTTTCAAAATATCCCAAATATCCCAATTTTGAGGCACTAAGCCATATTTTGGAGCCAAATTCTGTCTCTCTGCACGTATTCGCAGTTTGATATTGCGACTTTTTATACCCAACATATGCCAAGTGCTGGAAGCGGCGTTTGGTCACATTTGTCCCAATCCCCTCTGCAGTTTATAAAATATCCCAAACATCCCAATATCGAGGGATGTGCCATATTTTGGAGCCAAATTCTGGCTCTCTGCATGTATTCGCAGTTTGAAATTACGACTTTTTTACCCAACATATGCCAAGTACTGAAAGCGGCAGTTAGTCACATTTTTCACAAACTCCCCTGTAGTTTTCAAAATTTCCCAGATATCCCAATTTCTAGGCCCTGAGCCATATTTTGGAGCCAAATTCTGGCTCTCTGCACGTATTCGCAGTTAGAAATTACGTCTTTTTATACCCCAACATATGACAAATACTGAAAGCGGCGTTTGGTCATATTTGTCACAAACCTTCCTGCAGTTTTCAAAATATCCCAAACATCCCAATTTCGAGGACTGAGCCATATTTTTTAACCAAATTCAGGCTCTCTGCATGAATTCGCAGTTTGATATTACGACTTGTTATACCCAACATATGCCAAGTACTGAAAGCGGCAGTGAGTCACATTTTGCACAAACTCCCCTGCAGTTTTCAAAATATCCCAAACTTCCCAATTTCGAGGCCTGAGCCATATTTTGGAGCCAAATTCTGGCTCTCTGCACGTATTCGCAGTTTGATATTGCGACTTTTTTAAACCCAACATATGCCAAGTGCTGAAAGCGGCGTTTGGTCACATTTGTCCCAATCCCCCTGCAGTTTTTAAAATATTCCAAACATCCCAATATCGAGGCCTGAGCCATATTTTGAAGCCAAATTTTGGCTTTCTGCACGCATTCGCAGTTTGAAATTGCGACATTTTCATACCCAATATATGCCAAGTAGTGAAAGCGGCGTTTGGACACTTTGGTCCCAATCCCCCCTGTAGTTTTCAATATATCCAAAACATCCCCATTTCGAGGCCTGAGCCCTATTTTGGAGCGAAATTCTGGTTCTTTGCACATATTCGCAGTTTGATATTACGACTTTTTATACCCAACATATGCCAAGTACTGAAAGCGTCAGTCAGTCACATTTTGCACAAACTCCCTTGCAGTTTTCAAAATATCCCAAACTTCCCAATTTCGAGGCCTGAGCCATATTTTGGAGCCAAATTTTGGCTCTCTGCATGTATTCGCAGTTTGTTATTGCGACTTTTTTATACCCAACATATGCCAAGTACTGAAAGCGGCGTTTGGTCACATATGTCCCAAACCTCCCTGCAGTTTACAAAATATCTCAAATATCCCAATTTCGTGGCCTGTGCCATATTTTGGAGCCAAATTCTGGCTCCCTGCACGTATTCGCACTTTGAAATTACGACTTTTTATACCCATCATATGCCAAGTACTGAAAGCGGCAGTGAGTCACATTTTGCACAAACTCCCCTGTAGTTTTCAAAATATCCCAGATATCGCAATTTCTAGGCCCTGAGCCATATTTTGGAGCCAAATTCTGGCTCTCTGCATGTATTCGCAGTTTGAAATTACGTCTTTTTATACCCCAACATATGCCAAGTACTGAAAGCGGCGTTTGGTCTTATTTGTCCGAAATCTTCGTGCAGTTTTCAAAATATCCCAAACATCCCAATTTCGAGGACTGAGCCATATTTTTGAGCCAAATTCAGGCTCTCTGCATGTATTCGCAGTTTGATATTACGACTTTTTATACCCAACATATGCCAAGTACTGAAAGCAGCAGTGAGTCACATTTTGCACAAACTCCCCTGCAGTTTTCAAAATAACCCAAACATCCCAATTTCGAGGCCTGATCAATATTTTTGAGCCAAATTTTGGCTCTCTGCACGTATTCGCAGTTTGAAATTACGACTTTTTTATACCTAACATATGCAAAGTATTGAACGCGGCGTTTGGTCAAATTTGTCCCAAACCTCCCTGCAGTTTTCAAAATATCCCAAATATCCCAATATCGAGGCCTGAGCCATATTTTGGAGCCAAATTCTGGTTCTTTGCACGTATTCGCAGTTTGATATTACGACTTTTTATACCCAACATATGCCAAGTACTGAAAGCGGCAGTCAGTCACATTTTGCACAAACTCCCTTGCAGTTTTCAAAATATCCCAAACTTCCCAATTTCGAGGCCTGAGCCATATTTTGGAGCTAAATTCTGGCTCTCTGCACGTATTCGCAGTTTTAAATTACGACATTTTATACCCAACATATGCCAAGTCCTGAAAGCGGCAGTGAGTCACATTTTGCACAAACTCCCCTGTAGTTTTCAAAATATCCCAAATATCCCAAATTCGAGGCACTGAGCCATATTTTGGAGCCAAATTCTGTCTCTCTGCACGTATTCGCAGTTTGATATTGCGACTTTTTTATACCCAACATATGCCAAGTGCTGAAAGCGGCGTTTGGTCACATTTGTCCCAATCCCCCCTGCAGTTATCAAAATATCCCAAACATCCCAATTTCGAGGCCTGATCAATATTTTTGAGCCAAATTCTGGCTCTCTGCACGTATTCGCAGTTTGAAATTACGACTTTTTATACCTAACATATGCCAAGTACTGAAAGCGGCAGTGAGTCACATTTTTCACAAACTCCCCTGTAGTTTTCAAAATTTCCCTGATATCCCAATTTCTAGGCCATGAGCCATATTTTGGAGCCAAATTCTGGCTCTCTGCACGTATTCGCAGTTTGAAATTACGTCTTTTTATACCCCAACATATGACAAATACTGAAAGTGGCGTTTGGTCACATTTGTCCCAAACCTTCCTGCAGTTTTCAAAATATCCCAAACTTCCCAATTTCGAGGCCTGATCCATATTTTGGAGCCAAATTCTGGCTCTCTGCATGTATTCGCAGTTTAAAATTACAACTTATTATACCCAACATACGCCAAGTACTGGAAGCGGCAATGAGTCACATTTTGCACAAACTCCCCTGCAGTTTTCAAAATATCCCAAACATTAAAATTTCGAGGCCTGAGCCATATTTTGGAGACAAATTCTGGCTCTCTGCACGTATTCGCAGTTTGAAATTACGACTTTTTTATACCTAACATATGCAAAGTATTGAACGCGGCGTTTGGTCACATTTGTCCCAAACCTTCCAGCAGTTTCTAAAATATCCCAAACATCCAAATATCGAGGCCTGAGCAATATTTTGGAGCCAAATTCTGGCTCTCTGCACGTATTCGCAGTTTGATATTACGACTTTTTATACCCAATATATGCCAAGTACTGAAAGCGGCAGTGAGTCACATTTTGCACAAACCCCCCTGCTGTTTTCAAAATATCCCAAACTTCCCAATTTCGAGACCTGAGCCATATTTTGGAGCCAAACTCTGGCTCTCTGCACGTATTCGCAGTTTGAAATTACGAATTTTTATACCAACATATGCCAAGTCCTGAAAGTGGCAGTGAGTCACATTTTGAACAAACTCCCCTGCAGTTTTCAAAATATCCAAAATATCCCAATTTCAAGGACTGAGCCATATATTAGAGCCAAAATCTGGCTCTCAGCTTGTATTCGCAGTTTGAAATATCGACTTTTTTAAACCCAAAATATACCAAGTACTGAAAGAGGCGTTTGGTCACATTTGTCCCAATCCCCCCTGCAATTATCAAAATATCGCAAACATCCCAATATCGAGGCCTGACCCATATTTTGGAGCCAAATTCAGGCTCTCTGCACGTATTTGCAGTTTGAAATTACGACTTTTTATACCCAACATATGCCAAGTACTGAAAGCGGCAGTGAGTCACATTTTGCACAAACTCCCCTGCAGTTTTCAAAATACCCCAAATTATGCAATTCCGAGGCCTGAGCCATATTTTGGAGCCAAATTCTGGCTCTCTGCACGTATTCGCAGTTTGAATTTACGTCTTTTTATACCCAACATATGCCAAGGACTTAAAGCGGAGTTTGGTCTTATTTGTACCAAACCTCCCTGCACTTTTCAAAATATCCCAAACATCCAAATTTCGAGGCCTGAGCCTTATATTGGAGCCAAATTCAGGCTCTCTGCACGTTTTCGCATTTTGAAATTACGACATTTTATACACAACAAATGCCAAGTACTGAAAGTGGCGTTAGGTCACATTTGTCCCAAACTTCCCTGCAATTTTCAAAATATCCCAAACATCCCAATTTCGAGGCCTGAGCCATATTTTTGAGCCAAATTCTGGCTCTCTGCACGTATTTGCAGTTTGAAATTACGTCTTTTTATACCCAACATATGGCAAGTACTGAAAGCGGCGTTTGGTCACATTTGTCCCAAACCTTCCTGCAGTTTTCAAAATATCCCAAACAACCCAATTCCGAGGCCTGAGCCATATTTTGGAGCCAAATTCTGGCTCTATGCATGTATTCGCTGTTTGATAATACGAATTTTTATACCCAACATATGCCATGTCCCGAAACCGGCAGGGAGTCACATTTTGCACAAACTCCCCTGCAATTTTCGAAATATCCCAAATATCCGTGTTTCGAGTCCTGAGCCATATTTTGGAGCCAAATTCTGGCTCTCTGCGCGTATTCTCAGCTTGAAATTGTGACTTTTTTATACCCAACATATGCCAAGTACTGAAAGCGGCGTTTGGACACATTTGTCCCAATCCCCCATGCAATTTTCAAAATATCCCAAACATCCCAATTTCGAGGCCTGGGCCATATTTTGGAGGCAAATTCAGGCTCTCTGCACGTATTCGCAGTTTGAAATTACGACTTTTCATACCCAACATATGCCAAGTACTAAAAGCGGCGTTTGGTCACATTGTCCAAATTCCCCCTTGCAATTTTCAAATTATCCCAATCATCCCAATGTCGAGGCCTGAGCCATATTTTTGAGCCAAATTCTGGCTGTCTGCACGTATTCGCAGTTTGAAATTACGACTTTTTATACCCAACATATGCGAAGTACTGAAAGCGGCGTTTGGTCACATTCGTCCCAAACCTCCCTGCAGTTTTCAAATATCCCAAACCTCCCAATTTCGAGGCCTGAGCCATATTTTGGAGCCAAATTCTTTCTCTATGCACGTATTTGCAGTTTGATATTACGACTTTTTATACCCAACAAATGCCAAATCCTGAAAGCGGCAGTGAGTGACATTTTGCACAAACTCCCCTGCAATTTTCAAAATATCCCAAATATCCTAACTTCGAAGCCTGAGCCATTATTTGGAGCCAAATTCTGGTTCTCTGCACGTATTCGCTGTTTGAAATTACGACTTTTTTATACCCAACATATGCCATGTACTGAAAGCGGCGTTTGGTCACATTTGTCCCAATCCGCCCAGCAATTTTCAAAATATCCCAAATATCCCAATTTCGAGTCCTGAGCCATATTTTGGAGCCAAATTCTGCCTCTCTGCACGTATTCGCAGTTTGAAATAACGTCTTTTTATACCCAACATATGCGAAGTACTGAAAGCGGCGTTTGGTCATATTTGTCCCAAACTCCCCTGCAGTTTTCAAAATATCCCAAACATCCTAATTTGGAGGCCTGGGCCATATTTTGGAGCCAAATTCTGGCTCTCTGCACGTATTCGCAGTTTGATATTACGACTTTTTATACCCAACATATGCGAAGTACTGAAAGCGGCGTTTGGTCACATTTGTCCCAAACCTTCCTGAAGTTTTCAAAATATCCCAAACATCCCAATATCGAGGCCTGAGCCATATTTTGGAGCCAAATTCTGGCTCTCTGCACGTATTCGCAGTTTGAAATTACGACTTTTTTATACCCAACATATGCGAAGTACTGAAAGCGGCGATTGGTCACATTTGGTCACATTCACATTTTGCACAAACTCACCTGCAGTTTTCAAAATATCCCAAACATCCCAATTTCGAGGCCTGAGACATATTTTGGAGCCAAATTCTGTCTCGCTGCACGTATTCGCAGTTTGAAATTACAACTTTTTAATACCCAACATATGCGAAGTACTGAGAGCGGCGTTTGGTCACATTTGTCCCAAACCTTCCTGCAGTTTTCAAAATATCCCAAACATCCCAATATCGAGGCGTGAGCCATATTTTGGAGCCAAATTCTGGCTCTATGCACGTATTCGCAGTTTTATATTACGAATTTTTATACCCAACATATGCCAAGTACTAAAAGCAGCAGTGAGGCACATTTTTCACAATCCCCCCAGCAATTTTCAAAATATCCCAAACATCCCAATTTCGAGGCCTCAGCCATATTTTGGAGCCAAATTCTAACTCTATGCACGTATTCACAGTTTGAAATTACGACTTTTTATACCCAACATATGCGAAGTACTGAAAGCGGCGTTTGGTCTCATTTGTCCCAAACCTCTCTTCAATTTTCAAAATATCCCAAACATCCCAATTTCGAGGCCTGAGCCATATTTTGGAGAAAAATTCTGGCTCTCTGCACGTATTCGCAGTTAGAAATTATGACTTTTTATACCTAACATATGCCAAGTACTGAAAGCGGCGTTTGGTCATATTTGTCCCAAACTCCCCTGCAGTTATCAAAATATTCCAAACATCCCAATTTCGAGGCCTGAGCCATTTTTTGGAACCAAATTCTGGCTCTCTGCACGTATTCGAAGTTTGAAATTGCGACTTTTTTATACCCAACATATGCCAAGTACTGAAAGCGGCAGTGAGTCACATTTTGCACAAACTCCCCTGCAGTTTTCAAAATATCCCAAATATCCCAATTTTGAGGCCTGAGCGATATTAAGGAGCCAAATTCTTGCTCTCTGCACGTATTCGCTGTTTGAAATTGCGACTTTTTTATACCCAACATATGCCAAGTACTGAAAGCGGCAGTGAGTCACATTTGTCCCAAACCTCCCTGCAGTTTTCAAAATATCCCAAACATCCCAATTTCGAGGCCTGAGCATTATTTTGGAGCCAAATTCTAACTCTATACACGTATTTGCAGTTTGATGTTACGACTTTTTATACCCAACATATGCCAAATCCTGAAAGCGGCAGTGAGTGACATTTTGCACAAACTTCCCTGCAGTTCTCGAAATATCCCAAATATCCCAACTTCGAGGCCTGAGCCATATTTTGGAGCCAAATTCTGGCTCTCTGCACGTATTCGCTGTTTGAAATTACGACTTTTTTATACCCAACGTATGCCATGTACTGAAAGAGGCGTTTGGTCACATTTGTCCCAATCTGCCCAGCAATTTTTAAAATATCCCTAACATCCTTATTTGTAGGCCTGAGCCATATTTTGGAGCCAAATTCTGGCTCTCTGCACGTATTCGCCGTTTGATATTACGACTTTTTATACCCAACATATTCAAAGTACTGAAAGCGGCGTTTGCTCACATTTGTCCCAAACCTTCCTGAAGTTTTCAAATTATCCCAAACATCCCAATATCGAGGCCTGAGCCATGTTTTGAAGCCAAATTCTGGCTCTCTGCACGTATTCGCACTTTGAAATTACGACTTTTTTATACCCAACATATGTGAATTACTGAAAACGGCGTTTAGTCACATTTGGTCACATTCACATTTTGCACAAACTCCCCTGCAGTTTTCAAAATATCCCAAACATCCCAATTTCGTTGCCTGAGCCATATTATGGAGCCAAATTCTGGCTCTCTGCACGTATTCGCAGTTTGAAATTACGACTTTTTATACCCAACATATGCGAAGTACTGAAAGCAGCGTTTGGTCACATTTGTCCCAAACTTCCCTGCAGTTTTCAAAATATCCCAAACATCCCAATTTCGAGTCCTGAGCCTTATTTTGGAGACAAATTCAGGCTCTCTGCACGTATTCGCAGTTAGAAATTATGATTTTTATACCCAACATATGCCAAGTACTGAAAGCGGCGTTTGGTCATATTTGTCCCAAACTCCCCTGCAGTTTTCAAAATATTCCAAACATCCCAATTTCGATGCCTGAGCGATATTATGGAGCCCAATTTTTGCTCTCTGCACGTATTCGCTGTTTGAAATTACGACTTTTTTATACCCAACATATGCCATGTAATGAAAGCGGCGTTTGGTCACATTTGTCCCAAACCTCCCTGCAGTTTTCAAAATATCCCAAACATTCCAATTTCGAGGCCTGAGCCATATTTTGGAGCCAAATTCTGGCTCTATGCACGTATTCGCAGATTGATATTCCGCCTTTTTATACCCAACATATGCCAAGTCCTGAAAGCGGTGTTTGGTCACATTTGTCCCAAACCCCCCAAAAATTTTCAAAACATCCCAAACATCCCAATTTCGAGGCCTGAGCCATATTTTGGAGCCAAATTCTGCCTCTCTGCACGTTTTCGCAGTTTGAAATTACTACTTTTTATACCCAACATATGCGAAGTACTGAAAGCAGCGTTTGGTCACATTTGTCCCAAACTTCCCTGCAGTTTTCAAAATATCCCAAACATCCCAATTTCGAGTCCTGAGCCATATTTTGGAGACAAATTCAGGCTCTCTTCAAGTATTCGCAGTTAGAAATTATGATTTTTATACCCAACATATGCCAAGTACTGAAAGCGGCATTTGGTCATATTTGTCCCAAACTCCCCTGCAGTTTTCAAAATATCCCAAACATCCCAATTTCGATGCCTGAGCGATATTATGGAGCCCAATTTTTGCTCTCTGCACGTATTCGCTGTTTGAAATTACGACTTTTTTATACCCAGCATATGCCATGTACTGAAAGTGGCGTTTGGTCATATTTGTCCCAAACTCCCCTGCAGTTTTCAAAATATCCCAAACATCCCAATTTCGAGGCCTGAGCCATATTTTGGAGCCAAATTCTGCCTCGCTGCACGTATTCGCAGTTTGAAATTATGTCTTTTTATACCCAACATATGCCAAGTACTGAAAGCGGCGTTTGGTCATATTTGTCCCAAACTCCCCTGCAGTTTTCAAAATATCCCAAACATCCCAATTTCGAGGCCTGACCATATTTTGGAGCCAAATTCTGCCTCTCTGCACGTTTTCGCAGTTTGAAATTACGACTTTTTATACCCAACATATGCGAAGTACTGAAAGCAGCGTTTGGTCACATTTGTCCCAAACTTCCCTGCAGTTTTCAAAATATCCCAAACATCCCAATTTCGAGTCCTGAGCCATATTTTGGAGACAAATTCAGGCTCTCTGCACGTATTCGCAGTTAGAAATTATGATTTTTATACCCAACATATGCCAAGTACTGAAAGCGGCATTTGGTCATATTTGTCCCAAACTCCCCTGCAGTTTTCAAAATATCCCAAACATCCCAATTTCGATGCCTGAGCGATATTATGGAGCACAATTTTTGCTCTCTGCACGTATTCGCTGTTTGAAATTACGACTTTTTTATACCCAACATATGCCATGTACTGAAAGCGGCGTTTGGTCACATTTGTCCCAAACCTCCCTGCAGTTTTCAAAATATCCCAAACATTCCAATTTCGAGGCCTGAGCCATATTTTGGAGCCAAATTCTGGCTCTATGCACGTATTCGCAGATTGATATTACGCCTTTTTATACCCAATATATGCCAAGTCCTGAAAGCGGTGTTTGGTCACATTTGTCCCAAACCCCCCAGAAATTTTCAAAATATCCCAAACATCCCAATTTCGAGGCCTGAGCCATATTTTGGAGCCAAATTCTGCCTCTCTGCACGTTTTCGCAGTTTGAAATTACGACTTTTTATACCCAACATATGCGAAGTACTGAAAGCAGCGTTTGGTCACATTTGTCCCAAACTTCCCTGCAGTTTTCAAAATATCCCAAACATCCCAATTTCGAGTCCTGAGCCATATTTTGGAGACAAATTCAGGCTCTCTGCACGTATTCGCAGTTAGAAATTATGATTTTTATACCCAACATATGCCAAGTACTGAAAGCGGCATTTGGTCATATTTGTCCCAAACTCCCCTGCAGTTTTCAAAATATCCCAAACATCCCAATTTCGATGCCTGAGCGATATTATGGAGCCCAATTTTTGCTCTCTGCACGTATTCGCTGTTTGAAATTACGACTTTTTTATACCCAACATATGCCATGTACTGAAAGTGGCGTTTGGTCATATTTGTCCCAAACTCCCCTGCAGTTTTCAAAATATCCCAAACATCCCAATTTCGAGGCCTGAGCCATATTTTGGAGCCAAATTCTGCCTCTCTGCACGTATTCGCAGTTTGATATTACGACTTTTTATACCCAACATATGCCATGTACTGAAAGAGGCGTTTGGTCACATTTGTCCCAATCTTCCCAGCAATTTTTAAAATATCCCTAACATCCTAATTTGGAGGCCTGAGTCATATTTTGGAGCCAAATTCTGGCTCTCTGCACGTATTCGCTGTTTGATATTACGACTTTTTATACTCAACATATGCGAAGTACTGAAAGCGGCGTTTGCTCACATTTGTCCCAAACCTTCCTGAAGTTTTCAAATTATCCCAAACGTCTCAATTTCGAGGCCTGAGCCATATTTTGGAGCCAAATTCTGGCTCTATGCACTTATTCGCAGTTTGATATTACGACTTTTTATACCCAACTTATGCCAAGTCCTAAAAGCGCCATTGTGTCACATTTTGCACAAACTCCCCTGCAGCTTTCAAAATATCCCAAACATCCCAATTTCGAGGCATGATCCATATTTTGGAGCCAAATTCTGGCTCTCTGCATGTATTCGCAGTTTGAAATTGCGAATTTTTTATACCCAACATATGCCAAGTGCTGAAAGCGGCGTTTGGTCACATTTGTCCCAAACCTCCCTGCAGTTTTCAAAATATCCCAAACATCCCAATTTCGAGGCCTGAGCCATATTTTGGAGCCAAATTCTGGCTCTAAGCACGTATTCGCAGTTTGAAATTACGACTTTTTATACCCAACATATGCGAAGTACTGAAAGCGGCGTTTGGTCACATTTGTCCCAAACTTCCATGTAGTTTTCAAAATATCCCAAACATCACAATTTCGAGACCTGAGCCATATTTTGGAGACAAATTCAGGCTCTCTGCACGTATTCGCAGTTAGAAGTTATGATTTTTATACCCAACATATGCCAAGTACTGAAAGCGGCGTTTGGTCATATTTGTCCCAAACTCCCCTGCAGTTTTCAAAATATCCCAAACATCCCAATTTCGAGGCCTGAGCGACATTATGGAGCCCAATTCTTGCTCTCTGCACGTATTCGCTGTTTGAAATTACGACTTTTTTATACCCAGCATATGCCATGTACTGAAAGTGGCGTTTGGTCATATTTGTCCCAAACTCCCCTGCAGTTTTCAAAATATCCTAAACATCCCAATTTCGAGGCCTGAGCCATATTTTGGAGCCAAATTCTGCATCCCTGCACATATTCGCAGTTTGAAATTATGTCTTTTTATACCCAACATATGCCAAGTACTGAAAGCGGCGTTTGGTCATATTTGTCCCAAACTCCCCTGCAGTTTTCAAAATATCCCAAACATCCCAATTTCGAGGCCTGAGCCATATTTTGGAGCCAAATTCTGCCTCTCTGCACGTTTTCGCAGTTTGAAATTACGACTTTTTATACCCAACATATGCGAAGTACTGAAAGCAGCGTTTGGTCACATTTGTCCCAAACTTCCCTGCAGTTTTCAAAATATCCCAAACATCCCAATTTCGAGTCCTGAGCCATATTTTGGAGACAAATTCAGGCTCTCTGCACGTATTCGCAGTTAGAAATTATGATTTTTATACTCAACATATGCCAAGTACTGAAAGCGGCATTTGGTCATATTTGTCCCAAACTCCCCTGCAGTTTTCAAAATATCCCAAACATCCCAATTTCGATGCCTGAGCGATATTATGGAGCCCAATTTTTGCTCTCTGCACGTATTCGCTGTTTGAAATTACGACTTTTTTATACCCAACATATGCCATGTACTGAAAGCGGCGTTTGGTCACATTTGTCCCAAACCTCCCTGCAGTTTTCAAAATATCCCAAACATTCCAATTTCGAGGCCTGAGCCATATTTTGGAGCCAAATTCTGGCTCTATGCACGTATTCGCAGATTGATATTACGCCTTTTTATACCCAACATATGCCAAGTCCTGAAAGCGGTGCTTGGTCACATTTGTCCCAAACCCCCCAAAAATTTTCAAAATATCCCAAACATCCCAATTTCGAGGCCTGAGCCATATTTTGGAGCCAAATTCTGCCTCTCTGCACGTTTTCGCAGTTTGAAATTACGACATTTTATACCCAACATATGCAAAGTACTGAAAGCAGCGTTTGGTCACATTTGTCCCAAACTTCCCTGCAGTTTTCAAAATATCCCAAACATCCCAATTTTGAGTCCGGAGCCATATTTTGGAGACAAATTCAGGCTCTCTGCACTTATTCGCAGTTAGAAATTATGATTTTTATACGCAACATATGCCAAGTACTGAAAGCGGCGTTTGGTCATATTTGTCCCAAACTCCCCTTCAGTTTTCAAAATATCCCAAACATCCCAATTTCGATGCCTGAGCGATATTATGGAGCCCAATTTTTGCTCTCTGCACGTATTCGCTGTTTGAAATTACGACTTTTTTATACCCAACATATGCCATGTACTGAAAGTGGCGTTTGGTCATATTTGTCCCAAACTCCCCTGCAGTTTTCAAAATATCCCAAACATCCCAATTTCGAGGCCTGAGCCATATTTTGGAGCCAAATTCTGCCTCTCTGCACGTATTCGCAGTTTGATATTACGACTTTTTATACCCAACATATGCCATGTACTGAAAGAGGCGTTTGGTCACATTTGTCCCAATCTTCCCAGCAATTTTTAAAATATCCCTAACATCCTAATTTGGAGGCCTGAGTCATATTTTGGAGCCAAATTCTGGCTCTCTGCACGTATTCGCTGTTTGATATTACGACTTTTTATACTCAACATATGCGAAGTACTGAAAGCGGCGTTTGCTCACATTTGTCCCAAACCTTCCTGAAGTTTTCAAATTATCCCAAACGTCTCAATTTCGAGGCCTGAGCCATATTTTGGAGCCAAATTCTGGCTCTATGCACTTATTCGCAGTTTGATATTACGACTTTTTATACCCAACTTATGCCAAGTCCTAAAAGCGCCATTGTGTCACATTTTGCACAAACTCCCCTGCAGCTTTCAAAATATCCCAAACATCCCAATTTCGAGGCATGATCCATATTTTGGAGCCAAATTCTGGCTCTCTGCATGTATTCGCAGTTTGAAATTGCGAATTTTTTATACCCAACATATGCCAAGTGCTGAAAGCGGCGTTTGGTCACATTTGTCCCAAACCTCCCTGCAGTTTTCAAAATATCCCAAACATCCCAATTTCGAGGCCTGAGCCATATTTTGGAGCCAAATTCTGGCTCTAAGCACGTATTCGCAGTTTGAAATTACGACTTTTTATACCCAACATATGCGAAGTACTGAAAGCGGCGTTTGGTCACATTTGTCCCAAACTTCCATGTAGTTTTCAAAATATCCCAAACATCACAATTTCGAGACCTGAGCCATATTTTGGAGACAAATTCAGGCTCTCTGCACGTATTCGCAGTTAGAAGTTATGATTTTTATACCCAACATATGCCAAGTACTGAAAGCGGCGTTTGGTCATATTTGTCCCAAACTCCCCTGCAGTTTTCAAAATATCCCAAACATCCCAATTTCGAGGCCTGAGCGACATTATGGAGCCCAATTCTTGCTCTCTGCACGTATTCGCTGTTTGAAATTACGACTTTTTTATACCCAGCATATGCCATGTACTGAAAGTGGCGTTTGGTCATATTTGTCCCAAACTCCCCTGCAGTTTTCAAAATATCCTAAACATCCCAATTTCGAGGCCTGAGCCATATTTTGGAGCCAAATTCTGCATCCCTGCACATATTCGCAGTTTGAAATTATGTCTTTTTATACCCAACATATGCCAAGTACTGAAAGCGGCGTTTGGTCATATTTGTCCCAAACTCCCCTGCAGTTTTCAAAATATCCCAAACATCCCAATTTCGAGGCCTGAACCATATTTTGGAGCCAAATTCTGCCTCTCTGCACGTTTTCGCAGTTTGAAATTACGACTTTTTATACCCAACATATGCGAAGTACTGAAAGCAGCGTTTGGTCACATTTGTCCCAAACTTCCCTGCAGTTTTCAAAATATCCCAAACATCCCAATTTCGAGTCCTGAGCCATATTTTGGAGACAAATTCAGGCTCTCTGCACGTATTCGCAGTTAGAAATTATGATTTTTATACTCAACATATGCCAAGTACTGAAAGCGGCATTTGGTCATATTTGTCCCAAACTCCCCTGCAGTTTTCAAAATATCCCAAACATCCCAATTTCGATGCCTGAGCGATATTATGGAGCCCAATTTTTGCTCTCTGCACGTATTCGCTGTTTGAAATTACGACTTTTTTATACCCAACATATGCCATGTACTGAAAGCCGCGTTTGGTCACATTTGTCCCAAACCTCCCTGCAGTTTTCAAAATATCCCAAACATTCCAATTTCGAGGCCTGAGCCATATTTTGGAGCCAAATTCTGGCTCTATGCACGTATTCGCAGATTGATATTACCCCTTTTTATACCCAACATATGCCAAGTCCTGAAAGCGGTGCTTGGTCACATTTGTCCCAAACCCCCCAAAAATTTTCAAAATATCCCAAACATCCCAATTTCGAGGCCTGAGCCATATTTTGGAGCCAAATTCTGCCTCTCTGCACGTTTTCGCAGTTTGAAATTACGACTTTTTATACCCAACATATGCAAAGTACTGAAAGCAGCGTTTGGTCACATTTGTCCCAAACTTCCCTGCAGTTTTCAAAATATCCCAAACATCCCAATTTCGAGTCCGGAGCCATATTTTGGAGACAAATTCAGGCTCTCTGCACTTATTCGCAGTTAGAAATTATGATTTTTATACGCAACATATGCCAAGTACTGAAAGCGGCGTTTGGTCATATTTGTCCCAAACTCCCCTTCAGTTTTCAAAATATCCCAAACATCCCAATTTCGATGCCTGAGCGATATTATGGAGCCCAATTTTTGCTCTCTGCACGTATTCGCTGTTTGAAATTACGACTTTTTTATACCCAACATATGCCATGTACTGAAAGCGGCGTTTGGTCACATTTGTCCCAAACCTCCCTGCAGTTTTCAAAATATCCCAAACATCCCAATTTCGAGGCCTGAGCCATATTTTGGAGCCAAATTCTGCCTCTCTGCACGTTTTCG
The DNA here is from genome assembly GCF_040958095.1 of Procambarus clarkii. Lineage (NCBI taxonomy): Eukaryota > Metazoa > Arthropoda > Malacostraca > Decapoda > Cambaridae > Procambarus > Procambarus clarkii. The sequence continues at coordinate 32,712,909 of NC_091207.1, forward strand.
CAGTTTGAAATTACTACTTTTTATACCCAACATATGCGAAGTACTGAAAGCAGCGTTTGGTCACATTTGTCCCAAACTTCCCTGCAGTTTTCAAAATATCCCAAACATCCCAATTTCGAGTCCTGAGCCATATTTTGGAGACAAATTCAGGCTCTCTTCAAGTATTCGCAGTTAGAAATTATGATTTTTATACGCAACATATGCCAAGTACTGAAAGCGGCATTTGGTCATATTTGTCCCAAACTCCCCTGCAGTTTTCAAAATATCCCAAACATCCCAATTTCGATGCCTGAGCGATATTATGGAGCCCAATTTTTGCTCTCTGCACGTATTCGCTGTTTGAAATTACGACTTTTTTATACCCAGCATATGCCATGTACTGAAAGTGGCGTTTGGTCATATTTGTCCCAAACTCCCCTGCAGTTTTCAAAATATCCCAAACATCCCAATTTCGAGGCCTGAGCCATATTTTGGAGCCAAATTCTGCCTCGCTGCACGTATTCGCAGTTTGAAATTATGTCTTTTTATACCCAACATATGCCAAGTACTGAAAGCGGCGTTTGGTCATATTTGTCCCAAACTCCCCTGCAGTTTTCAAAATATCCCAAACATCCCAATTTCGAGGCCTGAGCGACATTATGGAGCCCAATTCTTGCTCTCTGCACGTATTCGCTGTTTGAAATTACGACTTTTTTATACCCAGCATATGCCATGTACTGAAAGTGGCGTTTGGTCATATTTGTCCCAAACTCCCCTGCAGTTTTCAAAATATCCTAAACATCCCAATTTCGAGGCCTGAGCCATATTTTGGAGCCAAATTCTGCATCCCTGCACATATTCGCAGTTTGAAATTATGTCTTTTTATACCCAACATATGCCAAGTACTGAAAGCGGCGTTTGGTCATATTTGTCCCAAACTCCCCTGCAGTTTTCAAAATATCCCAAACATCCCAATTTCGAGGCCTGAACCATATTTTGGAGCCAAATTCTGCCTCTCTGCACGTTTTCGCAGTTTGAAATTACGACTTTTTATACCCAACATATGCGAAGTACTGAAAGCAGCGTTTGGTCACATTTGTCCCAAACTTCCCTGCAGTTTTCAAAATATCCCAAACATCCCAATTTCGAGTCCTGAGCCATATTTTGGAGACAAATTCAGGCTCTCTGCACGTATTCGCAGTTAGAAATTATGATTTTTATACTCAACATATGCCAAGTACTGAAAGCGGCATTTGGTCATATTTGTCCCAAACTCCCCTGCAGTTTTCAAAATATCCCAAACATCCCAATTTCGATGCCTGAGCGATATTATGGAGCCCAATTTTTGCTCTCTGCACGTATTCGCTGTTTGAAATTACGACTTTTTTATACCCAACATATGCCATGTACTGAAAGCCGCGTTTGGTCACATTTGTCCCAAACCTCCCTGCAGTTTTCAAAATATCCCAAACATTCCAATTTCGAGGCCTGAGCCATATTTTGGAGCCAAATTCTGGCTCTATGCACGTATTCGCAGATTGATATTACCCCTTTTTATACCCAACATATGCCAAGTCCTGAAAGCGGTGCTTGGTCACATTTGTCCCAAACCCCCCAAAAATTTTCAAAATATCCCAAACATCCCAATTTCGAGGCCTGAGCCATATTTTGGAGCCAAATTCTGCCTCTCTGCACGTTTTCGCAGTTTGAAATTACGACTTTTTATACCCAACATATGCAAAGTACTGAAAGCAGCGTTTGGTCACATTTGTCCCAAACTTCCCTGCAGTTTTCAAAATATCCCAAACATCCCAATTTCGAGTCCGGAGCCATATTTTGGAGACAAATTCAGGCTCTCTGCACTTATTCGCAGTTAGAAATTATGATTTTTATACGCAACATATGCCAAGTACTGAAAGCGGCGTTTGGTCATATTTGTCCCAAACTCCCCTTCAGTTTTCAAAATATCCCAAACATCCCAATTTCGATGCCTGAGCGATATTATGGAGCCCAATTTTTGCTCTCTGCACGTATTCGCTGTTTGAAATTACGACTTTTTTATACCCAACATATGCCATGTACTGAAAGCGGCGTTTGGTCACATTTGTCCCAAACCTCCCTGCAGTTTTCAAAATATCCCAAACATCCCAATTTCGAGGCCTGAGCCATATTTTGGAGCCAAATTCTGCCTCTCTGCACGTTTTCGCAGTTTGAAATTACTACTTTTTATACCCAACATATGCGAAGTACTGAAAGCAGCGTTTGGTCACATTTGTCCCAAACTTCCCTGCAGTTTTCAAAATATCCCAAACATCCCAATTTCGAGTCCTGAGCCATATTTTGGAGACAAATTCAGGCTCTCTTCAAGTATTCGCAGTTAGAAATTATGATTTTTATACGCAACATATGCCAAGTACTGAAAGCGGCATTTGGTCATATTTGTCCCAAACTCCCCTGCAGTTTTCAAAATATCCCAAACATCCCAATTTCGATGCCTGAGCGATATTATGGAGCCCAATTTTTGCTCTCTGCACGTATTCGCTGTTTGAAATTACGACTTTTTTATACCCAGCATATGCCATGTACTGAAAGTGGCGTTTGGTCATATTTGTCCCAAACTCCCCTGCAGTTTTCAAAATATCCCAAACATCCCAATTTCGAGGCCTGAGCCATATTTTGGAGCCAAATTCTGCCTCGCTGCACGTATTCGCAGTTTGAAATTATGTCTTTTTATACCCAACATATGCCAAGTACTGAAAGCGGCGTTTGGTCATATTTGTCCCAAACCTCCCTGCAGTTTTCAAAATATCCCAAACATTCCAATTTCGAGGCCTGAGCCATATTTTGGAGCCAAATTCTGGCTCTATGCACGTATTCGCAGATTGATATTACGCCTTTTTATACCCAATATATGCCAAGTCCTGAAAGCGGTGTTTGGTCACATTTGTCCCAAACCCCCCAGAAATTTTCAAAATATCCCAAACATCCCAATTTCGAGGCCTGAGCCATATTTTGGAGCCAAATTCTGCCTCTCTGCACGTTTTCGCAGTTTGAAATTACGACTTTTTATACCCAACATATGCGAAGTACTGAAAGCAGCGTTTGGTCACATTTGTCCCAAACTTCCCTGCAGTTTTCAAAATATCCCAAACATCCCAATTTCGAGTCCTGAGCCATATTTTGGAGACAAATTCAGGCTCTCTGCACGTATTCGCAGTTAGAAATTATGATTTTTATACCCAACATATGCCAAGTACTGAAAGCGGCATTTGGTCATATTTGTCCCAAACTCCCCTGCAGTTTTCAAAATATCCCAAACATCCCAATTTCGATGCCTGAGCGATATTATGGAGCCCAATTTTTGCTCTCTGCACGTATTCGCTGTTTGAAATTACGACTTTTTTATACTCAACATATGCCATGTACTGAAAGTGGCGTTTGGTCATATTTGTCCCAAACTCCCCTGCAGTTTTCAAAATATCCCAAACATCCCAATTTCGAGGCCTGAGCCATATTTTGGAGCCAAATTCTGCCTCTCTGCACGTATTCGCAGTTTGATATTACGACTTTTTATACCCAACATATGCCATGTACTGAAAGAGGCGTTTGGTCACATTTGTCCCAATCTTCCCAGCAATTTTTAAAATATCCCTAACATCCTAATTTGGAGGCCTGAGTCATATTTTGGAGCCAAATTCTGGCTCTCTGCACGTATTCGCTGTTTGATATTACGACTTTTTATACTCAACATATGCGAAGTACTGAAAGCGGCGTTTGCTCACATTTGTCCCAAACCTTCCTGAAGTTTTCAAATTATCCCAAACGTCTCAATTTCGAGGCCTGAGCCATATTTTGGAGCCAAATTCTGGCTCTATGCACTTATTCGCAGTTTGATATTACGACTTTTTATACCCAACTTATGCCAAGTCCTAAAAGCGCCATTGTGTCACATTTTGCACAAACTCCCCTGCAGCTTTCAAAATATCCCAAACATCCCAATTTCGAGGCATGATCCATATTTTGGAGCCAAATTCTGGCTCTCTGCATGTATTCGCAGTTTGAAATTGCGAATTTTTTATACCCAACATATGCCAAGTGCTGAAAGCGGCGTTTGGTCACATTTGTCCCAAACCTCCCTGCAGTTTTCAAAATATCCCAAACATCCCAATTTCGAGGCCTGAGCCATATTTTGGAGCCAAATTCTGGCTCTAAGCACGTATTCGCAGTTTGAAATTACGACTTTTTATACCCAACATATGCGAAGTACTGAAAGCGGCGTTTGGTCACATTTGTCCCAAACTTCCATGTAGTTTTCAAAATATCCCAAACATCACAATTTCGAGACCTGAGCCATATTTTGGAGACAAAATCAGGCTCTCTGCACGTATTCGCAGTTAGAAGTTATGATTTTTATACCCAACATATGCCAAGTACTGAAAGCGGCGTTTGGTCATATTTGTCCCAAACTCCCCTGCAGTTTTCAAAATATCCCAAACATCCCAATTTCGAGGCCTGAGCGACATTATGGAGCCCAATTCTTGCTCTCTGCACGTATTCGCTGTTTGAAATTACGACTTTTTTATACCCAGCATATGCCATGTACTGAAAGTGGCGTTTGGTCATATTTGTCCCAAACTCCCCTGCAGTTTTCAAAATATCCCAAACATCCCAATTTCGAGGCCTGAGCCATATTTTGGAGCCAAATTCTGCATCCCTGCACGTATTCGCAGTTTGAAATTATGTCTTTTTATACCCAACATATGCCAAGTACTGAAAGCGGCGTTTGGTCATATTTGTCCCAAACTCCCCTGCAGTTTTCAAAATATCCCAAACATCCCAATTTCGAGGCCTGAGCCATATTTTGGCGCCAAATTCTGCCTCTCTGCACGTTTTCGCAGTTTGAAATTACGACTTTTTATACCCAACATATGCGAAGTACTGAAAGCAGCGTTTGGTCACATTTGTCCCAAACTTCCCTGCAGTTTTCAAAATATCCCAAACATCCCAATTTCGAGTCCTGAGCCATATTTTGGAGACAAATTCAGGCTCTCTGCACGTATTCGCAGTTAGAAATTATGATTTTTATACTCAACATATGCCAAGTACTGAAAGCGGCATTTGGTCATATTTGTCCCAAACTCCCCTGCAGTTTTCAAAATATCCCAAACATCCCAATTTCGATGCCTGAGCGATATTATGGAGCCCAATTTTTGCTCTCTGCACGTATTCGCTGTTTGAAATTACGACTTTTTTATACCCAACATATGCCATGTACTGAAAGTGGCGTTTGGTCATATTTGTCCCAAACTCCCCTGCAGTTTTCAAAATATCCCAAACATCCCAATTTCGAGGCCTGAGCCATATTTTGGAGCCAAATTCTGGCTCTCTGCACGTATTCGCCGTTTGATATTACGACTTTTTATACTCAACATATGCGAAGTACTGAAAGCGCCGTTTGCTCACATTTGTCCCAAACCTTCCTGAAGTTTTCAAATTATCCCAAACTTCTCAATTTCGAGGCCTGAGCCATATTTTGGAGCCAAATTCTGGCTCTATGCACTTATTCGCAGTTTGATATTACGAATTTTTATACCCAACATATGCCAAGTCCTAAAAGCGCCATTGTGTCACATTTTGCACAAACTCCCCTGTAGTTTTCAAAATATCCCAAACATCCCAATTTTGAGGCATGACCCATATTTTGGAGCCAAATTCTGGCTCTCGGCATGTATTCGCAGTTTGAAATTGCGAATTTTTTATACCCAACATATGCCAAGTGCTGAAAGCGGCGTTTGGTCACATTTGTCCCAAACCTCCCTGCAGTTTTCAAAATATCCCAAACATCCCAATTTCGAGGCCTGAGCCATATTTTGGAGCCAAATTCTGGCTCTAAGCACGTATTCGCAGTTTGAAATTACGACTTTTTATACCCAACATATGCGAAGTACTGAAAGCGGCGTTTGGTCACATTTGTCCCAAACTTCCATGTAGTTTTCAAAATATCCCAAACATCACAATTTCGAGACCTGAGCCATATTTTGGAGACAAATTCTGGCTCTCTTCACGTATTCGCAGTTAGAAGTTATGATTTTTATACCCAACATATGCCAAGTACTGAAAGCGGCGTTTGGTCATATTTGTCCCAAACTCCCCTGCAGTTTTCAAAATATCCCAAACATCCCAATTTCGAGGCCTGAGCGACATTATGGAGCCCAATTCTTGCTCTTTGCACGTATTCGCTGTTTGAAATTACGACTTTTTTATACCCAGCATATGCCATGTACTGAAAGTGGCGTTTGGTCATATTTGTCCCAAACTCCCCTGCAGTTTTCAAAATATCCCAAACATCCCAATTTCGAGGCCTGAGCCATATTTTGGAGCCAAATTCTGCCTCTCTGCACGTATTCGCAGTTTGAAATTATGTCTTTTTATACCCAAAATATGCCAAGTACTGAAAGCGGCGTTTGGTCATATTTGTCCCAAACTCCCCTGCAGTTTTCAAAATATCCCAAACATCCCAATTTCGAGGCCTGAGCCATATTTTGGAGCCAAATTCTGCCTCTCTGCACGTTTTCGCAGTTTGAAATTACGACTTTTTATACCCAACATATGCGAAGTACTGAAAGCAGCGTTTGGTCACATTTGTCCCAAACTACCCTGCAGTTTTCAAAATATCCCAAACATCCCAATTTCGAGTCCTGAGCCATATTTTGGAGACAAATTCAGGCTCTCTGCACGTATTCGCAGTTAGAAATTATGATTTTTATACCCAACATATGCCAAGTACTGAAAGCGGCGTTTGGTCATATTTGTCCCAAACTCCCCTGCAGTTTTCAAAATATCCCAAACATCCCAATTTCGATGCCTGAGCGATATTATGGAGCACAACTTTTGCTCTCTGCACGTATTCGCTGTTTGAAATTACGACTTTTTTATACCCAACATATGCCATGTACTGAAAGCGGCGTTTGGTCACATTTGTCCCAAACCTCCCTGCAGTTTTCAAAATATCCCAAACATTCCAATTTCGAGGCCTGAGCCATATTTTGGAGCCAAATTCTGGCTCTATGCACGTATTCGCAGATTGATATTACGCCTTTTTATACCCAATATATGCCAAGTCCTGAAAGCGGTGTTTGGTCACATTTGTCCCAAACCCCCCAGAAATTTTCAAAATATCCCAAACATCCCAATTTCGAGGCCTGAGCCATATTTTGGAGCCAAATTCTGCCTCTCTGCACGTTTTCGCAGTTTGAATTTACGACTTTTTATACCCAACATATGCGAAGTACTGAAAGCAGCGTTTGGCCACATTTGTCCCAAACTTCCCTGCAGTTTTCAAAATATCCCAAACATCCCAATTTCGAGTCCTGAGCCATATTTTGGAGACAAATTCAGGCTCTCTGCACGTATTCGCAGTTAGAAATTATGATTTTTATACCCAACATATGCCAAGTACTGAAAGCGGCATTTGGTCATATTTGTCCCAAACTCCCCTGCAGTTTTCAAAATATCCCAAACATCCCAATTTCGATGCCTGAGCGATATTATGGAGCCCAATTTTTGCTCTCTGCACGTATTCGCTGTTTGAAATTACGACTTTTTTATACCCAACATATGCCATGTACTGAAAGTGGCGTTTGGTCATATTTGTCCCAAACTCCCCTGCAGTTTTCAAAATATCCCAAACATCCCAATTTCGAGGCCTGAGCCATATTTTGGAGCCAAATTCTGCCTCTCTGCACGTATTCGCAGTTTGATATTACGACTTTTTATACCCAACATATGCCATGTACTGAAAGAGGCGTTTGGTCACATTTGTCCCAATCTTCCCAGCAATTTTTAAAATATCCCTAACATCCTAATTTGGAGGCCTGAGTCATATTTTGGAGCCAAATTCTGGCTCTCTGCACGTATTCGCTGTTTGATATTACGACTTTTTATACTCAACATATGCGAAGTACTGAAAGCGGCGTTTGCTCACATTTGTCCCAAACCTTCCTGAAGTTTTCAAATTATCCCAAACGTCTCAATTTCGAGGCCTGAGCCATATTTTGGAGCCAAATTCTGGCTCTATGCACTTATTCGCAGTTTGATATTACGACTTTTTATACCCAACTTATGCCAAGTCCTAAAAGCGCCATTGTGTCACATTTTGCACAAACTCCCCTGCAGCTTTCAAAATATCCCAAACATCCCAATTTCGAGGCATGATCCATATTTTGGAGCCAAATTCTGGCTCTCTGCATGTATTCGCAGTTTGAAATTGCGAATTTTTTATACCCAACATATGCCAAGTGCTGAAAGCGGCGTTTGGTCACATTTGTCCCAAACCTCCCTGCAGTTTTCAAAATATCCCAAACATCCCAATTTCGAGGCCTGAGCCATATTTTGGAGCCAAATTCTGGCTCTAAGCACGTATTCGCAGTTTGAAATTACGACTTTTTATACCCAACATATGCGAAGTACTGAAAGCGGCGTTTGGTCACATTTGTCCCAAACTTCCATGTAGTTTTCAAAATATCCCAAACATCACAATTTCGAGACCTGAGCCATATTTTGGAGACAAATTCAGGCTCTCTGCACGTATTCGCAGTTAGAAGTTATGATTTTTATACCCAACATATGCCAAGTACTGAAAGCGGCGTTTGGTCATATTTGTCCCAAACTCCCCTGCAGTTTTCAAAATATCCCAAACATCCCAATTTCGAGGCCTGAGCGACATTATGGAGCCCAATTCTTGCTCTCTGCACGTATTCGCTGTTTGAAATTACGACTTTTTTATACCCAGCATATGCCATGTACTGAAAGTGGCGTTTGGTCATATTTGTCCCAAACTCCCCTGCAGTTTTCAAAATATCCCAAACATCCCAATTTCGAGGCCTGAGCCATATTTTGGAGCCAAATTCTGCATCTCTGCACGTATTCGCAGTTTGAAATTATGTCTTTTTATACCCAACATATGCCAAGTACTGAAAGCGGCGTTTGGTCATATTTGTCCCAAACTCCCCTGCAGTTTTCAAAATATCCCAAACATCCCAATTTCGAGGCCTGAGCCATATTTTGGAGCCAAATTCTGCCTCTCTGCACGTTTTCGCAGTTTGAAATTACGACTTTTTATACCCAACATATGCGAAGTACTGAAAGCAGCGTTTGGTCACATTTGTCCCAAACTTCCCTGCAGTTTTCAAAATATCCCAAACATCCCAATTTCGAGTCCTGAGCCATATTTTGGAGACAAATTCAGGCTCTCTGCACGTATTCGCAGTTAGAAATTATGATTTTTATACTCAACATATGCCAAGTACTGAAAGCGGCATTTGGTCATATTTGTCCCAAACTCCCCTGCAGTTTTCAAAATATCCCAAACATCCCAATTTCGATGCCTGAGCGATATTATGGAGCCCAATTTTTGCTCTCTGCACGTATTCGCTGTTTGAAATTACGACTTTTTTATACCCAACATATGCCATGTACTGAAAGTGGCGTTTGGTCATATTTGTCCCAAACTCCCCTGCAGTTTTCAAAATATCCCAAACATCCCAATTTCGAGACCTGAGCCATATTTTGGAGCCAAATTCTGGCTCTCTGCACGTATTCGCCGTTTGATATTACGACTTTTTATACTCAACATATGCGAAGTACTGAAAGCGGCGTTTGCTCACATTTGTCCCAAACCTTCCTGAAGTTTTCAAATTATCCCAAACTTCTCAATTTCGAGGCCTGAGCCATATTTTGGAGCCAAATTCTGGCTCTATGCACTTATTCGCAGTTTGATATTACGAATTTTTATACCCAACATATGCCAAGTCCTAAAAGCGCCATTGTGTCACATTTTGCACAAACTCCCCTGTAGTTTTCAAAATATCCCAAACATCCCAATTTTGAGGCATGACCCATATTTTGGAGCCAAATTCTGGCTCTCGGCATGTATTCGCAGTTTGAAATTGCGAATTTTTTATACCCAACATATGCCAAGTGCTGAAAGCGGCGTTTGGTCACATTTGTCCCAAACCTCCCTGCAGTTTTCAAAATATCCCAAACATCCCAATTTCGAGGCCTGAGCCATATTTTGGAGCCAAATTCTGGCTCTAAGCACGTATTCGCAGTTTGAAATTACGACTTTTTATACCCAACATATGCGAAGTACTGAATGCGGCGTTTGGTCACATTTGTCCCAAACTTCCATGTAGTTTTCAAAATATCCCAAACATCACAATTTCGAGACCTGAGCCATATTTTGGAGACAAATTCTGGCTCTCTGCACGTATTCGCAGTTAGAAGTTATGATTTTTATACCCAACATATGCCAAGTACTGAAAGCGGCGTTTGGTCATATTTGTCCCAAACTCCCCTGCAGTTTTCAAAATATCCCAAACATCCCAATTTCGAGGCCTGAGCGACATTATGGAGCCCAATTCTTGCTCTCTGCACGTATTCGCTGTTTGAAATTACGACTTTTTTATACCCAGCATATGCCATGTACTGAAAGTGGCGTTTGGTCATATTTGTCCCAAACCCCCCTGCAGTTTTCAAAATATCCCAAACATCCCAATTTCGAGGCCTGAGCCATATTTTGGAGCCAAATTCTGCCTCTCTGCACGTATTCGCAGTTTGAAATTATGTCTTTTTATACCCAACATATGCCAAGTACTGAAAGCGGCGTTTGGTCATATTTGTCCCAAACTCCCCTGCAGTTTTCAAAATATCCCAAACATCCCAATTTCGAGGCCTGAGCCATATTTTGGAGCCAAATTCTGCCTCTCTGCACGTTTTCGCAGTTTGAAATTACGACTTTTTATACCCAACATATGCGAAGTACTGAAAGCAGCGTTTGGTCACATTTGTCCCAAACTACCCTGCAGTTTTCAAAATATCCCAAACATCCCAATTTCGAGTCCTGAGCCATATTTTGGAGACAAATTCAGGCTCTCTGCACGTATTCGCAGTTAGAAATTATGATTTTTATACCCAACATATGCCAAGTACTGAAAGCGGCATTTGGTCATATTTGTCCCAAACTCCCCTGCAGTTTTCAAAATATCCCAACATCCCAATTTCGATGCCTGAGCGATATTATGGAGCCCAATTTTTGCTCTCTGCACGTATTCGCTGTTTGAAATTACGACTTTTTTATACCCAACATATGCCATGTACTGAAAGTGGCGTTTGGTCATATTTGTCCCAAACTCCCCTGCAGTTTTCAAAATATCCCAAACATCCCAATTTCGAGGCCTGAGCCATATTTTGGAGCCAAATTCTGGCTCTCTGCACGTATTCGCCGTTTGATATTACGACTTTTTATACTCAACATACGCGAAGTACTGAAAGCGGCGTTTGCTCACATTTGTCCCAAACCTTCCTGAAGTTTTCAAATTATCCCAAACTTCTCAATTTCGAGGCCTGAGCCATATTTTGGAGCCAAATTCTGGCACTATGCACTTATTCGCAGTTTGATATTACGACTTTTTATACCCAACATATGCCAAGTCCTAAAAGCGCCATTGTGTCACATTTTGCACAAACTCCCCTGTAGTTTTCAAAATATCCCAAACATCCCAATTTCGAGGCATGACCCATATTTTGGAGCCAAATTCTGGCTCTCTGCATGTATTCGCAGTTTGAAATTGCGACTTTTTTATACCCAACATATGCCAAGTGCTGAAAGCGGCGTTTGGTCACATTTGTCCCAAACCTCCCTGCAGTTTTCAAAATATCCCAAACATCCCAATTTCGAGGCCTGAGCCATATTTTGGAGCCAAATTCTGGCTCTAAGCACGTATTCGCAGTTTGAAATTACGACTTTTTATACCCAACATATGCGAAGTACTGAAAGCGGCGTTTGGTCACATTTGTCCCAAACTTCCATGTAGTTTTCAAAATATCCCAAACATCACAATTTCGAGACCTGAGCCATATTTTGGAGACAAATTCTGGCTCTCTGCACGTATTCGCAGTTAGAAGTTATGATTTTTATACCCAACATATGCCGAGTACTGAAAGCGGCGTTTGGTCATATTTGTCCCAAACTCCCCTGCAGTTTTCAAAATATCCCAAACATCCCAATTTCGAGGCCTGAGCGACATTATGGAGCCCAATTCTTGCTCTCTGCACGTATTCGCTGTTTGAAATTACGACTTTTTTATACCCAGCATATGCCATGTACTGAAAGTGGCGTTTGGTCATATTTGTCCCAAACTCCCCTGCAGTTTTCAAAATATCCCAAACATCCCAATTTCGAGGCCTGAGCCATATTTTGGAGCCAAATTCTGCCTCTCTGCACGTATTCGCAGTTTGAAATTATGTCTTTTTATACCCAACATATGCCAAGTACTGAAAGCGGCGTTTGGTCATATTTGTCCCAAACTCCCCTGCAGTTTTCAAAATATCCCAAACATCCCAATTTCGAGGCCTGAGCCATATTTTGGAGCCAAATTCTGCCTCTCTGCACGTTTTCGCAGTTTGAAATTACGACTTTTTATACCCAACATATGCGAAGTACTGAAAGCAGCGTTTGGTCACATTTGTCCCAAACTACCCTGCAGTTTTCAAAATATCCCAAACATCCCAATTTCGAGTCCTGAGCCATATTTTGGAGACAAATTCAGGCTCTCTGCACGTATTCGCAGTTAGAAATTATGATTTTTATACCCAACATATGCCAAGTACTGAAAGCGGCGTTTGGTCATATTTGTCCCAAACTCCCCTGCAGTTTTCAAAATATCCCAAACATCCCAATTTCGATGCCTGAGCGATATTATGGAGCCCAATTTTTGCTCTCTGCACGTATTCGCTGTTTGAAATTACGACTTTTTTATACCCAACATATGCCATGTACTGAAAGCGGCGTTTGGTCACATTTGTCCCAAACCTCCCTGCAGTTTTCAAAATATCCCAAACATTCCAATTTCGAGGCCTGAACCATATTTTGGAGCCAAATTCTGGCTCTATGCACGTATTCGCAGATTGATATTACGCCTTTTTATACCCAACATATGCCAAGTCCTGAAAGCGGTGTTTGGTCACATTTGTCCCAAACCCCCCAAAAACTTTCAAAATATCCCAAACATCCCAATTTCGAGGCCTGAGCCATATTTTGGAGCCAAATTCATCCTCTCTGCACGTTTTCGCAGTTTGAAATTACGACTTTTTATACCCAACATATGCGAAGTACTGAAAGCAGCGTTTGGTCACATTTGTCCCAAACTTCCCTGCAGTTTTCAAAATATCCCAAACATCCCAATTTCGAGTCCTGAGCCATATTTTGGAGACAAATTCAGGCTCTCTGCACGTATTCGCAGTTAGAAATTATGATTTTTATACCCAACATATGCCAAGTACTGAAAGCGGCATTTGGTCATATTTGTCCCAAACTCCCCTGCAGTTTTCAAAATATCCCAAACATCCCAATTTCGATGCCTGAGCGATATTATGGAGCCCAATTTTTGCTCTCTGCACGTATTCGCTGTTTGAAATTACGACTTTTTTATACCCAACATATGCCATGTACTGAAAGTGGCGTTTGGTCATATTTGTCCCAAACTCCCCTGCAGTTTTCAAAATATCCCAAACATCCCAATTTCGAGGCCTGAGCCATATTTTGGAGCCAAATTCTGGCTCTCTGCACGTATTCGCCGTTTGATATTACGACTTTTTATACTCAACATACGCGAAGTACTGAAAGCGGCGTTTGCTCACATTTGTCCCAAACCTTCCTGAAGTTTTCAAATTATCCCAAACTTCTCAATTTCGAGGCCTGAGCCATATTTTGGAGCCAAATTCTGGCACTATGCACTTATTCGCAGTTTGATATTACGACTTTTTATACCCAACATATGCAAAGTCCTAAAAGCGCCATTGTGTCACATTTTGCACAAACTCCCCTGTAGTTTTCAAAATATCCCAAACATCCCAATTTCGAGGCATGACCCATATTTTGGAGCCAAATTCTGGCTCTCTGCATGTATTCGCAGTTTGAAATTGCGACTTTTTTATACCCAACATATGCCAAGTGCTGAAAGCGGCGTTTGGTCACATTTGTCCCAAACCTCCCTGCAGTTTTCAAAATATCCCAAGCATCCCAATTTCGAGGCCTGAGCCATATTTTGGAGCCAAATTCTGGCTCTAAGCACGTATTCGCAGTTTGAAATTATGACTTTTTATACCCAACATATGCGAAGTACTTAAAGCGGCGTTTGGTCACATTTGTCCCAAACTTCCCTGTAGTTTTCAAAATATCCCAAACATCCCAATTTCGAGGCCTGAGCCATATTTTGGAGCCAAATTCTGGCTCTCTGCACGTATTCGCAGTTTGAAATTACGACTTTTTAATACCCAACATATGCGAAGTACTGAAAGCGGCGTTTGGTCATATTTGTCCCAAACTCCCCTTCAGTTTTCAAAATATCCCAAACATCCCAATTTCGATGCCTGAGCGATATTATGGAGCCCAATTTTTGCTCTCTGCACGTATTCGCTGTTTGAAATTACGACTTTTTTATACCCAACATATGCCATGTACTGAAAGCGGCGTTTGGTCACATTTGTCCCAAACCTCCCTGCAGTTTTCAAAATATCCCAAACATCCCAATTTCGAGGCCTGAGCCATATTTTGGAGCCAAATTCTGGCTCTATGCACGTATTCGCAGATTGATATTACGCCTTTTTATACCCAACATATGCCAAGTCCTGAAAGCGGTGTTTGGTCACATTTGTCCCAAACCCCCCAGAAATTTTCAAAATGTCCCAAACATCCCAATTTCGAGGCCTGAGCCATATTTTGGAGCCAAATTCTGCCTCTCTGCACGTTTTCGCAGTTTGAAATTACGACTTTTTATACCCAACATATGCGAAGTACTGAAAGCAGCGTTTGGTCACATTTGTCCCAAACTTCCCTGCAGTTTTCAAAATATCCCAAACATCCCAATTTCGAGTCCTGAGCCATATTTTGGAGACAAATTCAGGCTCTCTGCAAGTATTCGCAGTTAGAAATTATGATTTTTATACCCAACATATGCCAAGTACTGAAAGCGCCTGAGCCATATTTTGGAGCCAAATTCTGGCTCTATGCACGTATTCGCAGATTGATATTACGCCTTTTTATACCCAATATATGCCAAGTCCTGAAAGCGGTGTTTGGTCACATTTGTCCCAAACCCCCCAGAAATTTTCAAAATATCCCAAACATCCCAATTTCGAGGCCTGAGCCATATTTTGGAGCCAAATTCTGCCTCTCTGCACGTTTTCGCAGTTTGAAATTACGACTTTTTATACCCAACATATGCGAAGTACTGAAAGCAGCGTTTGGTCACATTTGTCCCAAACTTCCCTGCAGTTTTCAAAATATCCCTAACATCCCAATTTCGAGTCCTGAGCCATATTTTGGAGACAAATTCAGGCTCTCTGCACGTATTCGCAGTTAGAAATTATGATTTTTATACCCAACATATGCCAAGTACTGAAAGCGGCATTTGGTCATATTTGTCCCAAACTCCCCTGCAGTTTTCAAAATATCCCAAACATCCCAATTTCGATGCCTGAGCGATATTATGGAGCCCAATTTTTGCTCTCTGCACGTATTCGCTGTTTGAAATTACGACTTTTTTATACCCAACATATGCCAAGTGCTGAAAGCGGCGTTTGGTCACATTTGTCCCAAACTTCCATGTAGTTTTCAAAATATCCCAAACATCACAATTTCGAGACCTGAGCCATATTTTGGAGACAAATTCAGGCTCTCTGCACGTATTCGCAGTTAGAAGTTATGATTTTTATACCCAACATATGCCAAGTACTGAAAGCGGCGTTTGGTCATATTTGTCCCAAACTCCCCTGCAGTTTTCAAAATATCCCAAACATCCCAATTTCGAGGCCTGAGCGACATTATGGAGCCCAATTCTTGCTCTCTGCACGTATTCGCTGTTTGAAATTACGACTTTTTTATACCCAGCATATGCCATGTACTGAAAGTGGCGTTTGGTCATATTTGTTCTCAAACTCCCCTGCAGTTTTCAAAATATCCCAAACATCCCAATTTCGAGGCCTGAGCCATATTTTGGAGCCAAATTCTGCCTCTCTGCACGTATTCGCAGTTTGAAATTATGTCTTTTTATACCCAACATATGCCAAGTACTGAAAGCGGCGTTTGGTCATATTTGTCCCAAACTCCCCTGCAGTTTTCAAAATATCCCAAACATCCCAATTTCGAGGCCTGAGCCATATTTTGGAGCCAAATTCTGCCTCTCTGCACGTTTTCGCAGTTTGAAATTACGACTTTTTATACCCAACATATGCGAAGTACTGAAAGCAGCGTTTGGTCACATTTGTCCCAAACCTTCCTGAAGTTTTCAAATTATCCCAAACTTCTCAATTTCGAGGCCTGAGCCATATTTTGGAGCCAAATTCTGGCTCTATGCACTTATTCGCAGTTTGATATTACGACTTTTTATACCCAACTTATGCCAAGTCCTAAAAGCGCCA
The DNA here is from genome assembly GCF_040958095.1 of Procambarus clarkii. Taxonomy (NCBI): domain Eukaryota; kingdom Metazoa; phylum Arthropoda; class Malacostraca; order Decapoda; family Cambaridae; genus Procambarus; species Procambarus clarkii. The sequence goes on from NC_091207.1 coordinate 32,729,367, forward strand.
TTGTGTCACATTTTGCACAAACTCCCCTGCAGCTTTCAAAATATCCCAAACATCCCAAATTCGAGGCATGACCCATATTTTGGAGCCAAATTCTGGCTCTCTGCATGTATTCGCAGTTTGAAATTGCGAATTTTTTATACCCAACATATGCCAAGTGCTGAAAGCGGCGTTTGGTCACATTTGTCCCAAACCTCCCTGCAGTTTTCAAAATATCCCAAACATCCCAATTTCGAGGCCTGAGCCATATTTTGGAGCCAAATTCTGGCTCTAAGCACGTATTCGCAGTTTGAAATTACGACTTTTTATACCCAACATATGCGAAGTACTGAAAGCGGCGTTTGGTCACATTTGTCCCAAACTTCCATGTAGTTTTCAAAATATCCCAAACATCACAATTTCGAGACCTGAGCCATATTTTGGAGACAAATTCAGGCTCTCTGCACGTATTCGCAGTTAGAAGTTATGATTTTTATACCCAACATATGCCAAGTACTGAAAGCGGCGTTTGGTCATATTTGTCCCAAACTCCCCTGCAGTTTTCAAAATATCCCAAACATCCCAATTTCGAGGCCTGAGCGACATTATGGAGCCCAATTCTTGCTCTCTGCACGTATTCGCTGTTTGAAATTACGACTTTTTTATACCCAGCATATGCCATGTACTGAAAGTGGCGTTTGGTCATATTTGTCCCAAACTCCCCTGCAGTTTTCAAAATATCCCAAACATCCCAATTTCGAGGCCTGAGCCATATTTTGGAGCCAAATTCTGCCTCTCTGCACGTATTCGCAGTTTGAAATTATGTCTTTTTATACCCAACATATGCCAAGTACTGAAAGCGGCGTTTGGTCATATTTGTCCCAAACTCCCCTGCAGTTTTCAAAATATCCCAAACATCCCAATTTCGAGGCCTGAGCGACATTATGGAGCCCAATTCTTGCTCTCTGCACGTATTCGCTGTTTGAAATTACGACTTTTTTATACCCAGCATATGCCATGTACTGAAAGTGGCGTTTGGTCATATTTGTCCCAAACTCCCCTGCAGTTTTCAAAATATCCCAAACATCCCAATTTCGAGGCCTGAGCCATATTTTGGAGCCAAATTCTGCCTCTCTGCACGTTTTCGCAGTTTGAAATTACGACTTTTTATACCCAACATATGCAAAGTACTGAAAGCAGCGTTTGGTCACATTTGTCCCAAACTTCCCTGCAGTTTTCAAAATATCCCAAACATCCCAATTTCGAGTCCTGAGCCATATTTTGGAGACAAATTCAGGCTCTCTGCACGTATTCGCAGTTAGAAATTATGATTTTTATACCCAACATATGCCAAGTACTGAAAGCGGCATTTGGTCATATTTGTCCCAAACTCCCCTGCAGTTTTCAAAATATCCCAAACATCCCAATTTCGATGCCTGAGCGATATTATGGAGCACAATTTTTGCTCTCTGCACGTATTCGCTGTTTGAAATTACGACTTTTTTATACCCAACATATGCCATGTACTGAAAGCGGCGTTTGGTCACATTTGTCCCAAACCTCCCTGCAGTTTTCAAAATATCCCAAACATTCCAATTTCGAGGTCTGAGCCATATTTTGGAGCCAAATTCTGGCTCTATGCACTTATTCGCAGTTTGATATTACGACTTTTTATACCCAACTTATGCCAAGTCCTAAAAGCGCCATTGTGTCACATTTTGCACAAACTCCCCTGCAGCTTTCAAAATATCCCAAACATCCCAATTTCGAGGCATGACCCATATTTTGGAGCCAAATTCTGGCTCTCTGCATGTATTCGCAGTTTGAAATTGCGAATTTTTTATACCCAACATATGCCAAGTGCTGAAAGCGGCGTTTGGTCACATTTGTCCCAAACCTCCCTGCAGTTTTCAAAATATCCCAAACATCCCAATTTCGAGGCCTGAGCCATATTTTGGAGCCAAATTCTGGCTCTAAGCACGTATTCGCAGTTTGAAATTACGACTTTTTATACCCAACATATGCGAAGTACTGAAAGCGGCGTTTGGTCACATTTGTCCCAAACTTCCATGTAGTTTTCAAAATATCCCAAACATCACAATTTCGAGACCTGAGCCATATCTTGGAGACAAATTCAGGCTCTCTGCACGTATTCGCAGTTAGAAGTTATGATTTTTATACCTAACATATGCGAAGTACTGAAAGCGGCATTTGGTCATATTTGTCCCAAACTCCCCTGCAGTTTTCAAAATATCCCAAACATCCCAATTTCGAGGCCTGAGCGACATTATGGAGCCCAATTCTTGCTCTCTGCACGTATTCGCTGTTTGAAATTACGACTTTTTTATACCCAGCATATGCCATGTACTGAAAGTGGCGTTTGGTCATATTTGTCCCAAACTCCCCTGCAGTTTTCAAAATATCCCAAACATCCCAATTTCGAGGCCTGAGCCATATTTTGGAGCCAAATTCTGCCTCTCTGCACGTATTCGCAGTTTGAAATTATGTCTTTTTATACCCAACATATGCCAAGTACTGAAAGCGGCGTTTGGTCATATTTGTCCCAAACTCCCCTGCAGTTTTCAAAATATCCCAAACATCCCAATTTCGAGGCCTGAGCCATATTTTGGAGCCAAATTCTGCCTCACTGCACGTTTTCGCATTTTGAAATTACGACTTTTTATACCCAACATATGCGAAGTACTGAAAGCAGCGTTTGGTCACATTTGTCCCAAACTTCCCTGCAGTTTTCAAAATATCCCAAACATCCCAATTTCGAGTCCTGAGCCATATTTTGGAGACAAATTCAGGCTCTCTGCACGTATTCGCAGTTAGAAATTATGATTTTTATACCCAACATATGCCAAGTACTGAAAGTGGCATTTGGTCATATTTGTCCCAAACTCCCCTGCAGTTTTCAAAATATCCCAAACATCCCAATTTCGATGCCTGAGCGATATTATGGAGCACAATTTTTGCTCTCTGCACGTATTCGCTGTTTGAAATTACGACTTTTTTATACCCAACATATGCCATGTACTGAAAGCGGCGTTTGGTCACATTTGTCCCAAACCTCCCTGCAGTTTTCAAAATATCCCAAACATTCCAATTTCGAGGCCTGAGCCATATTTTGGAGCCAAATTCTGGCTCTATGCACGTATTCGCAGATTGATATTACGCCTTTTTATACCCAATATATGCCAAGTCCTGAAAGCGGTGTTTGGTCACATTTGTCCCAAACCCCCCAGAAATTTTCAAAATATCCCAAACATCCCAATTTCGAGGCCTGAGCCATATTTTGGAGCCAAATTCTGCCTCTCTGCACGTTTTCGCAGTTTGAAATTACGACTTTTTATACCCAACATATGCGAAGTACTGAAAGCAGCGTTTGGTCACATTTGTCCCAAACTTCCCTGCAGTTTTCAAAATATCCCAAACATCCCAATTTCGAGTCCAGAGCCATATTTTGGAGACAAATTCAGGCTCTCTGCACGTATTCGCAGTTAGAAATTATGATTTTTATACCCAACATATGCCAAGTACTGAAAGCGGCATTTGGTCATATTTGTCCCAAACTCCCCTGCAGTTTTCAAAATATCCCAAACATCCCAATTTCGATGCCTGAGCGATATTGTGGAGCCCAATTTTTGCTCTCTGCACGTATTCGCTGTTTGAAATTACGACTTTTTTATACCCAACATATGCCATGTACTGAAAGTGGCGTTTGGTCATATTTGTCCCAAACTCCCCTGCAGTTTTCAAAATATCCCAAATATCCCAATTTCGAGGCCTTAGCCATATTTTGAAACCAAATTCTGCCTCTCTGCACGTATTCGCTGTTTGAAATTACGACTTTTTTATACCCAACATATGCCATGTACTGAAAGTGGCGTTTGGTCATATTTGTCCCAAACTCCCCTGCAGTTTTCAAAATATCCCAAACATCCCAATTTCGAGGCCTGACCATATTTTGGAGCCAAATTCTGCCTCTCTGCACGTATTCGCAGTTTGATATTACGACTTTTTATACCCAACATATGCCATGTACTGAAAGAGGCGTTTGGTCACATTTGTCCCAAACCTTCCTGAAGTTTTCAAATTATCCCAAACTTCTCAATTTCGAGGCCTGAGCCATATTTTGGAGCCAAATTCTGGCTCTATGCACTTATTCGCAGTTTGATATTACGACTTTTTATACCCAACTTATGCCAAGTCCTAAAAGCGCCATTGTGTCACATTTTGCACAAACTCCCCTGCAGCTTTCAAAATATCCCAAACATCCCAATTTCGAGGCATGACCCATATTTTGGATCCAAATTCTGGCTCTCTGCATGTATTCGCAGTTTGAAATTGCGAATTTTTTATACCCAACATATGCCAAGTGCTGAAAGCGGCGTTTGGTCACATTTGTCCCAAACTTCCATGTAGTTTTCAAAATATCCCAAACATCACAATTTCGAGACCTGAGCCATATTTTGGAGACAAATTCAGGCTCTCTGCACGTATTCGCAGTTAGAAGTTATGATTTTTATACCCAACATATGCCAAGTACTGAAAGCGGCGTTTGGTCATATTTGTCCCAAACTCCCCTGCAGTTTTCAAAATATCCCAAACATCCCAATTTCGAGGCCTGAGCGACATTATGGAGCCCAATTCTTGCTCTCTGCACGTATTCGCTGTTTGAAATTACGACTTTTTTATACCCAGCATATGCCATGTACTGAAAGTGGCGTTTGGTCATATTTGTCCCAAACTCCCCTGCAGTTTTCAAAATATCCCAAACATCCCAATTTCGAGGCCTGAGCCATATTTTGGAGCCAAATTCTGCCTCTCTGCACGTATTCGCAGTTTGAAATTATGTCTTTTTATACCCAACATATGCCAAGTACTGAAAGCGGCGTTTGGTCATATTTGTCCCAAACTCCCCTGCAGTTTTCAAAATATCCCAAACATCCCAATTTCGAGGCCTGAGCCATATTTTGGAGCGAAATTCTGCCTCTCTGCACGTTTTCGCAGTTTGAAATTACGACTTTTTATACCCAAAATATGCGAAGTACTGAAAGCAGCGTTTGGTCACATTTGTCCCAAACCTTCCTGAAGTTTTCAAATTATCCCAAACTTCTCAATTTCGAGGCCTGAGCCATATTTTGGAGCCAAATTCTGGCTCTATGCACTTATTCGCAGTTTGATATTACGACTTTTTATACCCAACTTATGCCAAGTCCTAAAAGCGCCATTGTGTCACATTTTGCACAAACTCCCCTGCAGCTTTCAAAATATCCCAAACATCCCAAATTCGAGGCATGACCCATATTTTGGAGCCAAATTCTGGCTCTCTGCATGTATTCGCAGTTTGAAATTGCGAATTTTTTATACCCAACATATGCCAAGTGCTGAAAGCGGCGTTTGGTCACATTTGTCCCAAACCTCCCTGCAGTTTTCAAAATATCCCAAACATCCCAATTTCGAGGCCTGAGCCATATTTTGGAGCCAAATTCTGGCTCTAAGCACGTATTCGCAGTTTGAAATTACGACTTTTTATACCCGACATATGCGAAGTACTGAAAGCGGCGTTTGGTCACATTTGTCCCAAACTTCCATGTAGTTTTCAAAATATCCCAAACATCACAATTTCGAGACCTGAGCCATATTTTGGAGACAAATTCAGGCTCTCTGCACGTATTCGCAGTTAGAAGTTATGATTTTTATACCCAACATATGCCAAGTACTGAAAGCGGCGTTTGGTCATATTTGTCCCAAACTCCCCTGCAGTTTTCAAAATATCCCAAACATCCCAATTTCGAGGCCTGAGCGACATTATGGAGCCCAATTCTTGCTCTCTGCACGTATTCGCTGTTTGAAATTACGACTTTTTTATACCCAGCATATGCCATGTACTGAAAGTGGCGTTTGGTCATATTTGTCCCAAACTCCCCTGCAGTTTTCAAAATATCCCAAACATCCCAATTTCGAGGCCTGAGCCATATTTTGGAGCCAAATTCTGCCTCTCTGCACGTATTCGCAGTTTGAAATTATGTCTTTTTATACCCAACATATGCCAAGTACTGAAAGCGGCGTTTGGTCATATTTGTCCCAAACTCCCCTGCAGTTTTCAAAATATCCCAAACATCCCAATTTCGAGGCCTGAGCCATATTTTGGAGCCAAATTCTGCCTCTCTGCACGTTTTCGCAGTTTGAAATTACGACTTTTTATACCCAACATATGCAAAGTACTGAAAGCAGCGTTTGGTCACATTTGTCCCAAACTTCCCTGCAGTTTTCAAAATATCCCAAACATCCCAATTTCGAGTCCTGAGCCATATTTTGGAGACAAATTCAGGCTCTCTGCACGTATTCGCAGTTAGAAATTATGATTTTTATACCCAACATATGCCAAGTACTGAAAGCGGCATTTGGTCATATTTGTCCCAAACTCCCCTACAGTTTTCAAAATATCCCAAACATCCCAATTTCGATGCCTGAGCGATATTATGGAGCACAATTTTTGCTCTCTGCACGTATTCGCTGTTTGAAATTACGACTTTTTTATACCCAACATATGCCATGTACTGAAAGCGGCGTTTGGTCACATTTGTCCCAAACCTCCCTGCAGTTTTCAAAATATCCCAAACATTCCAATTTCGAGGCCTGAGCCATATTTTGGAGCCAAATTCTGGCTCTATGCACTTATTCGCAGTTTGATATTACGACTTTTTATACCCAACTTATGCCAAGTCCTAAAAGCGCCATTGTGTCACATTTTGCACAAACTCCCCTGCAGCTTTCAAAATATCCCAAACATCCCAATTTCGAGGCATGACCCATATTTTGGAGCCAAATTCTGGCTCTCTGCATGTATTCGCAGTTTGAAATTGCGAATTTTTTATACCCAACATATGCCAAGTGCTGAAAGCGGCGTTTGGTCACATTTGTCCCAAACCTCCCTGCAGTTTTCAAAATATCCCAAACATCCCAATTTCGAGGCCTGAGCCATATTTTGGAGCCAAATTCTGGCTCTAAGCACGTATTCGCAGTTTGAAATTACGACTTTTTATACCCAACATATGCGAAGTACTGAAAGCGGCGTTTGGTCACATTTGTCCCAAACTTCCATGTAGTTTTCAAAATATCCCAAACATCACAATTTCGAGACCTGAGCCATATTTTGGAGACAAATTCAGGCTCTCTGCACGTATTCGCAGTTAGAAGTTATGATTTTTATACCTAACATATGCGAAGTACTGAAAGCGGCATTTGGTCATATTTGTCCCAAACTCCCCTGCAGTTTTCAAAATATCCCAAACATCCCAATTTCGAGGCCTGAGCGACATTATGGAGCCCAATTCTTGCTCTCTGCACGTATTCGCTGTTTGAAATTACGACTTTTTTATACCCAGCATATGCCATGTACTGAAAGTGGCGTTTGGTCATATTTGTCCCAAACTCCCCTGCAGTTTTCAAAATATCCCAAACATCCCAATTTCGAGGCCTGAGCCATATTTTGGAGCCAAATTCTGCCTCTCTGCACGTATTCGCAGTTTGAAATTATGTCTTTTTATACCCAACATATGCCAAGTACTGAAAGCGGCGTTTGGTCATATTTGTCCCAAACTCCCCTGCAGTTTTCAAAATATCCCAAACATCCCAATTTCGAGGCCTGAGCCATATTTTGGAGCCAAATTCTGCCTCTCTGCACGTTTTCGCAGTTTGAAATTACGACTTTTTATACCCAACATATGTGAAGTACTGAAAGCAGCGTTTGGTCACATTTGTCCCAAACTTCCCTGCAGTTTTCAAAATATCCCAAACATCCCAATTTCGAGTCCTGAGCCATATTTTGGAGACAAATTCAGGCTCTCTGCACGTATTCGCAGTTAGAAATTATGATTTTTATACCCAACATATGCCAAGTACTGAAAGTGGCATTTGGTCATATTTGTCCCACACTCCCCTGCAGTTTTCAAAATATCCCAAACATCCCAATTTCGATGCCTGAGCGATATTATGGAGCACAATTTTTGCTCTCTGCACGTATTCGCTGTTTGAAATTACGACTTTTTTATACCCAACATATGCCATGTACTGAAAGCGGCGTTTGGTCACATTTGTCCCAAACCTCCCTGCAGTTTTCAAAATATCCCAAACATTCCAATTTCGAGGCCTGAGCCATATTTTGGAGCCAAATTCTGGCTCTATGCACGTATTCGCAGATTGATATTACGCCTTTTTATACCCAATATATGCCAAGTCCTGAAAGCGGTGTTTGGTCACATTTGTCCCAAACCCCCCAGAAATTTTCAAAATATCCCAAACATCCCAATTTCGAGGCCTGAGCCATATTTTGGAGCCAAATTCTGCCTCTCTGCACGTTTTCGCAGTTTGAAATTACGACTTTTTATACCCAACATATGCGAAGTACTGAAAGCAGCGTTTGGTCACATTTGTCCCAAACTTCCCTGCAGTTTTCAAAATATCCCAAACATCCCAATTTCGAGTCCTGAGCCATATTTTGGAGACAAATTCAGGCTCTCTGCACGTATTCGCAGTTAGAAATTATGATTTTTATACCCAACATATGCCAAGTACTGAAAGCGGCATTTGGTCATATTTGTCCCAAACTCCCCTGCAGTTTTCAAAATATCCCAAACATCCCAATTTCGATGCCTGAGCGATATTGTGGAGCCCAATTTTTGCTCTCTGCACGTATTCGCTGTTTGAAATTACGACTTTTTTATACCCAACATATGCCATGTACTGAAAGTGGCGTTTGGTCATATTTGTCCCAAACTCCCCTGCAGTTTTCAAAATATCCCAAACATCCCAATTTCGAGGCCTGAGCCATATTTTGAAACCAAATTCTGCCTCTCTGCACGTATTCGCAGTTTGATATTACGACTTTTTATACCCAACATATGCCATGTACTGAAAGAGGCGTTTGGTCACATTTGTCCCAATCTTCCCAGCAATTTTTAAAATATCCCTAACATCCTAATTTGGAGGCCTGAGTCATATTTTGGAGCCAAATTCTGGCTCTCTGCACGTATTCGCCGTTTGATATTACGACTTTTTATACTCAACATATGCGAAGTACTGAAAGCGGCGTTTGCTCACATTTGTCCCAAACCTTCCTGAAGTTTTCAAATTATCCCAAACTTCTCAATTTCGAGGCCTGAGCCATATTTTGGAGCAAAATTCTGGCTCTATGCACTTATTCGCAGTTTGATATTACGACTTTTTATACCCAACTTATGCCAAGTCCTAAAAGCGCCATTGTGTCACATTTTGCACAAACTCCCCTGCAGCTTTCAAAATATCCCAAACATCCCAATTTCGAGGCATGACCAATATTTTGGAGCCAAATTCTGGCTCTCTGCATGTATTCGCAGTTTGAATTTGCGAATTTTTTATACCCAACATATGCCAAGTGCTGAAAGCGGCGTTTGGTCACATTTGTCCCAAACCTCCCTGCAGTTTTCAAAATATCCCAAACATCCCAATTTCGAGGCCTAAGCCATATTTTGGAGCCAAATTCTGGCTCTAAGCACGTATTCGCAGTTTGAAATTACGACTTTTTATACCCAACATATGCGAAGTACTGAAAGCGGCGTTTGGTCACATTTGTCCCAAACTTCCATGTAGTTTTCAAAATATCCCAAACATCACAATTTCGAGACCTGAGCCATATTTTGGAGACAAATTCAGGCTCTCTGCACGTATTCGCAGTTAGAAGTTATGATTTTTATACCCAACATATGCCAAGTACTGAAAGCGGCGTTTGGTCATATTTGTCCCAAACTCCCCTGCAGTTTTCAAAATATCCCAAACATCCCAATTTCGAGGCCTGAGCGACATTATGGAGCCCAATTCTTGCTCTCTGCACGTATTCGCTGTTTGAAATTACGAATTTTTTATACCCAGCATATGCCATGTACTGAAAGTGGCGTTTGGTCATATTTGTCCCAAACTCCCCTGCAGTTTTCAAAATATCCCAAACATCCCAATTTCGAGGCCTGAGCCATATTTTGGAGCCAAATTCTGCCTCTCTGCACGTATTCGCAGTTTGAAATTATGTCTTTTTATACCCAACATATGCCAAGTACTGAAAGCGGCGTTTGGTCATATTTGTCCCAAACTCCCCTGCAGTTTTCAAAATATCCCAAACATCCCAATTTCGAGGCCTGAGCCATATTTTGGAGCCAAATTCTGCCTCTCTGCACGTTTTCGCAGTTTGAAATTACGACTTTTTATACCCAGCATATGCGAAGTACTGAAAGCAGCGTTTGGTCACATTTGTCCCAAACTTCCCTGCAGTTTTCAAAATATCCCAAACATCCCAATTTCGAGTCCTGAGCCATATTTTGGAGACAAATTCAGGCTCTCTGCACGTATTCGCAGTTAGAAATTATGATTTTTATACCCAACATATGCCAAGTACTGAAAGCGGCATTTGGTCATATTTGTCCCAAACTCCCCTGCAGTTTTCAAAATATCCCAAACATCCCAATTTCGATGCCTGAGCGATATTATGGAGCACAATTTTTGCTCTCTGCACGTATTCGCTGTTTGAAATTACGACTTTTTTATACCCAACATATGCCATGTACTGAAAGCGGCGTTTGGTCACATTTGTCCCAAACCTCCCTGCAGTTTTCAAAATATCCCAAACATTCCAATTTCGAGGCCTGAGCCATATTTTGGAGCCAAATTCTGGCTCTATGCACGTATTCGCAGATTGATATTACGCCTTTTTATACCCAATATATGCCAAGTCCTGAAAGCGGTGTTTGGTCACATTTGTCCCAAACCCCCCAGAAATTTTCAAAATATCCCAAACATCCCAATTTCGAGGCCTGAGCCATATTTTGGAGCCAAATTCTGCCTCTCTGCACGTTTTCGCAGTTTGAAATTACGACTTTTTATACCCAACATATGTGAAGTACTGAAAGCAGCGTTTGGTCACATTTGTCCCAAACTTCCCTGCAGTTTTCAAAATATCCCAAACATCCCAATTTCGAGTCCTGAGCCATATTTTGGAGACAAATTCAGGCTCTCTGCACGTATTCGCAGTTAGAAATTATGATTTTTATACCCAACATATGCCAAGTACTGAAAGCGGCATTTGGTCATATTTGTCCCAAACTCCCCTGCAGTTTTCAAAATATCCCAAACATCCCAATTTCGATGCCTGAGCGATATTATGGAGCCCAATTTTTGCTCTCTGCACGTATTCGCTGTTTGAAATTACGACTTTTTTATACCCAACATATGCCATGTACTGAAAGTGGCGTTTGGTCATATTTGTCCCAAACTCACCTGCAGTTTTCAAAATATCCCAAACATCCCAATTTCGAGGCCTGAGCCATATTTTGGAGCCAAATTCTGCCTCTCTGCACGTATTCGCAGTTTGATATTACGACTTTTTATACCCAACATATGCCATGTACTGAAAGAGGCGTTTGGTCACATTTGTCCCAAACCTTCCTGAAGTTTTCAAATTATCCCAAACTTCTCAATTTCGAGGCCTGAGCCATATTTTGGAGCCAAATTCTGGCTCTATGCACTTATTCGCAGTTTGATATTACGACTTTTTATACCCAACTTATGCCAAGTCCTAAAAGCGCCATTGTGTCACATTTTGCACAAACTCCCCTGCAGCTTTCAAAATATCCCAAACATCCCAATTTCGAGGCATGACCCATATTTTGGAGCCAAATTCTGGCTCTCTGCATGTATTCGCAGTTTGAAATTGCGAATTTTTTATACCCAACATATGCCAAGTGCTGAAAGCGGCGTTTGGTCACATTTGTCCCAAACCTCCCTGCAGTTTTCAAAATATCCCAAACATCCCAATTTCGAGGCCTGAGCCATATTTTGGAGCCAAATTCTGGCTCTAAGCACGTATTCGCAGTTTGAAATTACGACTTTTTATACCCAACATATGCGAAGTACTGAAAGCGGCGTTTGGTCACATTTGTCCCAAACTTCCATGTAGTTTTCAAAATATCCCAAACATCACAATTTCGAGACCTGAGCCATATTTTGGAGACAAATTCAGGCTCTCTGCACGTATTCGCAGTTAGAAGTTATGATTTTTATACCCAACATATGCCAAGTACTGAAAGCGGCGTTTGGTCATATTTGTCCCAAACTCCCCTGCAGTTTTCAAAATATCCCAAACATCCCAATTTCGAGGCCTGAGCGACATTATGGAGCCCAATTCTTGCTCTCTGCACGTATTCGCTGTTTGAAATTACGACTTTTTTATACCCAGCATATGCCATGTACTGAAAGTGGCGTTTGGTCATATTTGTCCCAAACTCCCCTGCAGTTTTCAAAATATCCCAAACATCCCAATTTCGAGGCCTGAGCCATATTTTGGAGCCAAATTCTGGCTCTATGCACGTATTCGCAGATTGATATTACGCCTTTTTATACCCAACATATGCCATGTACTGAAAGAGGCGTTTGGTCACATTTGTCCCAAACCTTCCTGAAGTTTTCAAATTATCCCAAACTTCTCAATTTCGAGGCCTGAGCCATATTTTGGAGCCAAATTCTGGCTCTATGCACTTATTCGCAGTTTGATATTACGACTTTTTATACCCAACTTATGCCAAGTCCTAAAAGCGCCATTGTGTCACATTTTGCACAAACTCCCCTGCAGCTTTCAAAATATCCCAAACATCCCAATTTCGAGGCATGACCCATATTTTGGAGCCAAATTCTGGCTCTCTGCATGTATTCGCAGTTTGAAATTGCGAATTTTTTATACCCAACATATGCCAAGTGCTGAAAGCGGCGTTTGGTCACATTTGTCCCAAACCTCCCTGCAGTTTTCAAAATATCCCAAACATCCCAATTTCGAGGCCTGAGCCATATTTTGGAGCCAAATTCTGGCTCTAAGCACGTATTCGCAGTTTGAAATTACGACTTTTTATACCCAACATATGCGAAGTACTGAAAGCGGCGTTTGGTCACATTTGTCCCAAACTTCCATGTAGTTTTCAAAATATCCCAAACATCACAATTTCGAGACCTGAGCCATATTTTGGAGACAAATTCAGGCTCTCTGCACGTATTCGCAGTTAGAAGTTATGATTTTTATACCCAACATATGCCAAGTACTGAAAGCGGCGTTTGGTCATATTTGTCCCAAACTCCCCTGCAGTTTTCAAAATATCCCAAACATCCCAATTTCGAGGCCTGAGCGACATTATGGAGCCCAATTCTTGCTCTCTGCACATCTTCGCTGTTTGAAATTACGACTTTTTTATACCCAGCATATGCCATGTACTGAAAGTGGCGTTTGGTCATATTTGTCCCAAACTCCCCTGCAGTTTTCAAAATATCCCAAACATCCCAATTTCGAGGCCTGAGCCATATTTTGGAGCCAAATTCTGCCTCTCTGCACGTATTCGCAGTTTGAAATTATGTCTTTTTATACCCAACATATGCCAAGTACTGAAAGCGGCGTTTGGTCATATTTGTCCCAAACTCCCCTGAAGTTTTCAAAATATCCCAAACATCCCAATTTCGAGGCCTAAGCCATATTTTGGAGCCAAATTCTGCCTCTCTGCACGTTTTCGCAGTTTGAAATTACGACTTTTTATACCCAACATATGCGAAGTACTGAAAGCAGCGTTTGGTCACATTTGTCCCAAACTTCCCTGCAGTTTTCAAAATATCCCAAACATCCCAATTTCAAGTCCTGAGCCATATTTTGGAGACAAATTCAGGCTCTCTGCACGTATTCGCAGTTAGAAATTATGATTTTTATACCCAACATATGCCAAGTACTGAAAGCGGCGTTTGGTCATATTTGTCCCAAACTCCCCTGCAGTTTTCAAAATATCCCAAACATCCCAATTTCGATGCCTGAGCGATATTATGGAGCACAATTTTTGCTCTCTGCACGTATTCGCTGTTTGAAATTACGACTTTTTTATACCCAACATATGCCATGTACTGAAAGCGGCGTTTGGTCACATTTGTCCCAAACCTCCCTGCAGTTTTCAAAATATCCCAAACATTCCAATTTCGAGGCCTGAGCCATATTTTGGAGCCAAATTCTGGCTCTATGCACTTATTCGCAGTTTGATATTACGACTTTTTATACCCAACTTATGCCAAGTCCTAAAAGCGCCATTGTGTCACATTTTGCACAAACTCCCCTGTAGTTTTCAAAATATCCCAAACATCCCAATTTCGAGGCCTGAGCCATATTTTGGAGCCAAATTCTGGCTCTCTGCACGTATTCGCCGTTTGATATTACGACTTTTTATACTCAACATATGCGAAGTACTGAAAGCGGCGTTTGCTCACATTTGTCCCAAACCTTCCTGAAGTTTTCAAATTATCCCAAACTTCTCAATTTCGAGGCCTGAGCCATATTTTGGAGCCAAATTCTGGCTCTATGCACTTATTCGCAGTTTGATATTACGACTTTTTATACCCAACATATGCCAAGTCCTAAAAGCGCCATTGTGTCACATTTTGCACAAACTCCCCTGTAGTTTTCAAAATATCCCAAACATCCCAATTTCGAGGCATGACCCATATTTTGGAGCCAAATTCTGGCTCTCTGCATGTATTTGCAGTTTGAAATTGCGACTTTTTTATACCCAACATATGCCAAGTGCTGAAAGCGGCGTTTGGTCACATTTGTCCCAAACCTCCCTGCAGTTTTCAAAATATCCCAAGCATCCCAATTTCGAGGCCTGAGCCATATTTTGGAGCCAAATTCTGGCTCTAAGCACGTATTCGCAGTTTGAAATTACGACTTTTTATACCCAACATATGCGAAGTACTTAAAGCGGCGTTTGGTCACATTTGTCCCAAACTTCCCTGTAGTTTTCAAAATATCCCAAACATCCCAATTTCGAGGCCTGAGCCATATTTTGGAGCCAAATTCTGGCTCTCTGCACGTATTCGCAGTTTGAAATTACGACTTTTTAATACCCAACATATGCGAAGTACTGAAAGCGGCGTTTGATCACATTTGTCCCAAACCCCCCTGCAGTTTTCACAATATCCCAAACTTCTCAATTTCGAGGCCTGAGCCATATTTTGGAGCCAAATTCTGGCTCTATGCACTTATTCGCAGTTTGATATTACGACTTTTTATACCCAACATATGCCAAGTCCTAAAAGCGCCATTGTGTCACATTTTGCACAAACTCCCCTGCAGTTTTCAAAATATCCCAAACATCCCAATTTCGAGGCATGACCCATATTTTGGAGCCAAATTCTGGCTCTCTGCATGTATTCGCAGTTTGAAATTGCGACTTTTTTTATACCCAACATATGCCAAGTGCTGAAAGCGGCGTTTGGTCACATTTGTCCCAAACCTCCCTGCAGTTTTCAAAATATCCCAAACATCCCAATTTCGAGGCCTGAGCCATATTTTGGAGCCAAATTCTGGCTCTAAGCACGTATTCGCAGTTTGAAATTACGACTTTTTATACCCAACATATGCGAAGTACTGAAAGCGGCGTTTGGTCACATTTGTCCCAAACTTCCCTGTAGTTTTCAAAATATCCCAAACATCACAATTTCGAGACCTGAGCCATATTTTGGAGACAAATTCAGGCTCTCTGCACGTATTCGCAGTTAGAAGTTATGATTTTTATACCCAACATATGCCAAGTACTGAAAGCGGCGTTTGGTCATATTTGTCCCAAACTCCCCTGCAGTTTTCAAAATATCCCAAACATCCCAATTTCGAGGCCTGAGCCATATTTTGGAGACAAATTCTGCCTCTCTGCACGTTTTCGCAGTTTGAAATTACGACTTTTTATACCCAACATATGCGAAGTACTGAAAGCAGCGTTTGGTCACATTTGTCCCAAACTTCCCTGCAGTTTTCAAAATATCCCAAACATCCCAATTTCGAGTCCGGAGCCATATTTTGGAGACAAATTCAGGCTCTCTGCACTTATTCGCAGTTAGAAATTATGATTTTTATACCCAACATATGCCAAGTACTGAAAGCGGCGTTTGGTCATATTTGTCCCAAACTCCCCTTCAGTTTTCAAAATATCCCAAACATCCCAATTTCGATGCCTGAGCGATATTATGGAGCCCAATTTTTGCTCTCTGCACGTATTCGCTGTTTGAAATTACGACTTTTTTATACCCAACATATGCCATGTACTGAAAGCGGCGTTTGGTCACATTTGTCCCAAACCTCCCTGCAGTTTTCAAAATATCCCAAACATCCCAATTTCGAGGCCTGAGCCATATTTTGGAGCCAAATTCTGGCTCTATGCACGTATTCGCAGATTGATATTACGCCTTTTTATACCCAACATATGCCAAGTCCTGAAAGCGGTGTTTGGTCACATTTGTCCCAAACCCCCCAGAAATTTTCAAAATATCCCAAACATCCCAATTTCGAGGTCTGAGCCATATTTTGGAGCCAAATTCTGCCTCTCTGCACGTTTTCGCAGTTTGAAATTACGACTTTTTATGCCCAACATATGCGAAGTACTGAAAGCAGCGTTTGGTCACATTTGTCCCAAACTTCCCTGCAGTTTTCAAAATATCCCAAACATCCCAATTTCGAGTCCTGAGCCATATTTTGGAGACAAATTCAGGCTCTCTGCAAGTATTCGCAGTTAGAAATTATGATTTTTATACCCAACATATGCCAAGTACTGAAAGCGCCTGAGCCATATTTTGGAGCCAAATTCTGCCTCTCTGCACGTATTCGCAGTTTGAAATTATGTCTTTTTATACCCAACATATGCCAAGTACTGAAAGCGGCGTTTGGTCATATTTGTCCCAAACTCCCCTGCAGTTTTCAAAATATCCCAAACATCCCAATTTCGAGGCCTGAGCCATATTTTGGAGCCAAATTCTGCCTCTCTGCACGTTTTCGCAGTTTGAAATTACGACTTTTTATACCCAACATATGCGAAGTACTGAAAGCAGCGTTTGGTCACATTTGTCCCAAACTTCCCTGCAGTTTTCAAAATATCCCAAACATCCCAATTTCGAGTCCTGAGCCATATTTTGGAGACAAATTCAGGATCTCTGCACGTATTCGCAGTTAGAAATTATGATTTTTATACCCAACATATGCCAAGTACTGAAAGCGGCATTTGGTCATATTTGTCCCAAACTCCCCTGCAGTTTTCAAAATATCCCAAACATCCCAATTTCGATACCTGAGCGATATTATGGAGCACAATTTTTGCTCTCTGCACGTATTCGCTGTTTGAAATTACGACTTTTTTATACCCAACATATGCCATGTACTGAAAGCGGCGTTTGGTCACATTTGTCCCAAACCTTCCTTAAGTTTTCAAAATATCCCAAACATCCCAATTTCGAGGCATGAGCCATATTTTGGAGCCAAATTCTGGCTCTATGCACGTATTCGCAGATTGATATTACGCCTTTTTATACCCAATATATGCCAAGTCCTGAAAGCGGTGTTTGGTCACATTTGTCCCAAACCCCCCAGAAATTTTCAAAATATCCCAAACATCCCAATTTCGAGGCCTGAGCCATATTTTGGAGCCAAATTCAGGCTCTCTCCACGTATTCGCAGTTTGAAATTACGTCTTTTTATACCCAACATATGCCAAGTACTGAAAGCGGCGTTTGATCACATTTGTCCCAAACCTCCCTGCAGTTTTCAAAATATCCCAAACATCACAATTTCGAGGACTGAGCTATATTTTTGAGCCAAATTCAGGCTCTCAGCATGTATTCGCAGTTTGATATTACGAATTTTTATACCCAACATATGCCAAGTACTGAAAGCGGCGTTTGGTCACATTTGTCCCAAACCTTCCTTAAGTTTTCAAAATATCCTAAACATCCCAATATCGAGGCCTGAGCCATATTTTGGAGCCAAATTCTGGCTCTCTGCACGTATTCGCAATTTGAAATTACGACTTTTTTATACCCAACATATGCGAAGTACTGAAAGCGGTGTTTGGTCACATTCACATTTTGCACAAACTCCCCTGCAGTTTTCAAAATATCCCAAACATTAAAATTTGGAGGCCTGAGCCATATTTTGGAGCCAAATTCTGGCTCTCTGCACGTATTCGCAGTTTGATATTACGATTTTTTATACCCAACATATGCCAAGTACTGAAAGCGGCAGTGAGTCACATTTTGAACAAACCCCCCTGCAGTTTTCAAAATATCCCAAACTTCTCAATTTCGAGGCCTGAGCCATATTTTGGAGCCAAATTCTGGCTCTCTGCACGTATTCGCAGTTTGAAATTACGACTTTTTATACCCAACATATGCCAAGTACTGAAAGCGGCGTTTGGACACATTGTCCCAATTACCCCTTGCAATTTTCAAAATATCCCAAACATCCCAATTTCGAGGCCTGAGCCATATTTTGGAGCCAAATTCTTGCTCTCGGCACGTATTCGCAGTTTGAAATTTTGAGTTTTTATACCCAACATATGCGAAGTACTGAAAGCGGCGTTTGCTCACATTTGTCCCAAACCTCCCTCCAGTTTTCAAAATATCCTCAACATCCCAATTTCGATTCCTGAGCCATATTTTGGAGCCAAATTCAGGCTCTCTGCACGTATTCGCAGTTTGAAATTACGACTTTTTATACCCAACATATGCCAAGTACTGAAAGCGGGGAATGGTCATATTTCTCCCAAACTCCCCTGCAGTTTTCAAAATATCCCAAACATCCCAATTTCAAGCCCTGAGCCATATTTTGGAGCCAAATTCAGGCTCTCTGCACGTATTCGCAATTTAAAATTACGACTTTTTATACCCAACATATGCCAAGTACTGAAAGCGCCGTTTGGTCACATTTGTTCCAAACCTTCCTGCAGTTTTAAAAATATCCCAAACATCCCAATACCGAGGCGTGAGCAAAATTTTGGCTCTCTGCACGTATTCGCAGTTTGACATTACGACTTTTTATACCCAACATATGCCAAGTACTGAAAGCGGCGTTTGGTCACATTTGTCCCAATCCCCCCTGCAGTTTTCAAAATATCCCAAACATCCCAATATCGAGGCCGGAGCTATATTTTGGAGCCAAATTCTGGCTCTCTGCACGTATTCGCAGTTAGAAATTATGATTTTTATACCCAACATATGCCAAGTACTGAAAGCGGCGTTTGGTCATATTTGTCCCAAACTCCCCTGCAGTTTTCAAAATATCCCAAACATCCCAATTTCGATGCCTGAGCGATATTATGGAGCCCAATTTTTGCTCTCTGCACGTATTCGCTGTTTGAAATTACGACTTTTTTATACCCAACATATGCCATGTACTGAAAGCGGCGTTTGGTCACATTTGTCCCAAACCTCCCTGCAGTTTTCAAAATATCCCAAACATCCCAATTTCGAGGCCTGAGCCATATTTTGGAGCCAAATTCTGGCTCTATGCACGTATTCGCAGATTGATATTACGCCTTTTTATACCCAACATATGCCAAGTCCTGAAAGCGGTGTTTGGTCACATTTGTCCCAAACCCCCCAGAAATTTTCAAAATATCCCAAACATCATAATTTCGAGGCCTGAGCCATATTTTGGAGCCAAATTCTGCCTCTCTGCACGTTTTCGCAGTTTGAAATTACGACTTTTTATACCCAACATATGCGAAGTAATGAAAGCAGCGTTTGGTCACATTTGTCCCAAACTTCCCTGCAGTTTTCAAAATATCCCAAACATCCCAATTTCGAGTCCTGAGCCATATTTTGGAGACAAATTCTGCCTCTCTGCACGTATTCGCAGTTTGATATTACGACTTTTTATACCCAACATATGCCATGTACTGAAAGAGGCGTTTGGTCACATTTGTCCCAATCTTCCCAGCAATTTTTAAAATATCCCTAACATCCTAATTTGGAGGCCTGAGTCATATTTTGGAGCCAAATTCTGGCTCTCTGCACGTATTCGCCGTTTCATATTACGACTTTTTAAACTCAACATATGCGAAGTACTGAAAGCGGCGTTTGCTCACATTTGTCCCAAACCTTCCTGAAGTTTTCAAATTATCCCAAACTTCTCAATTTCGAGGCCTGAGCCATATTTTGGAGCCAAATTCTGGCTCTATGCACTTATTCGCAGTTTGATATTACGACTTTTTATACCCAACATATGCCAAGTCCTAAAAGCGCCATTGTGTCACATTTTGCACAAACTCCCCTGCAGTTTTCAAAATATCCCAAACATCCCAATTTCGAGGCATGACCCATATTTTGGAGCCAAATTCTGGCTCTCTGCATGTATTCGCAGTTTGAAATTGCGACTTTTTTATACCCAACATATGCCAAGTGCTGAAAGCGGCGTTTGGTCACATTTGTCCCAAACCTCCCTGCAGCTTTCAAAATATCCCAAACATCCCAATTTCGAGGCCTGAGCCATATTTTGGAGCCGAATTCTGGCTCTCTGCACGTATTCGAAGTTTGAAATTGCGACTTTTTTATACCCAACATATGCCAAGTACTGAAAGCGACAGTGTGTCACATTTTGCACAAACTCCCCTGCAGTTTTCAAAATATCCCAAATATCCCAATTTCGAGGCCAGAGCGATATTAAGGAGCCCAATTCTTCCTCTCTGCACTTATTCGCTGTTTGAAATTGCGACTTTTTTATACCCAACATATGGCAAGTACTGAAAGGGTGTTTAATCACATTTGTTCCAAACCTCCCTGCAGTATTCAAAATATCCCAAACATCCCAATTTCGAGGCCTGAGCCTTATTTTGGAGCCAAGTTCTAACTATATGCACGTATTTGCAGTTTGATATTATGACTTTTTATACCCAACATATGCCAAATCCTGAAAGCGGCAGTGAGTGACATTTTGCACAAACTTCCCTGCAGTTCTCGAAATATCCCAAATATCCCAACTTCGATGCCTGAGCGATATTAAGGAGCCCAATTCTTCCTCTCTGCACTTATTCGCTGTTTGAAATTGCGACTTTTTTATACCCAACATATGCCATGTACTGAAAGAGGCGTTTGGTCACATTTCTCCCAATCTGCCCAGCAATTTTTAAAATATCCCTAACATCCCAATTTCGAGGCCTGAGCCATATTTTGGAGCCAAATTCTGCCTCTCTGCATGTATTCGCAGTTTGAAATTACGTCTTTTTATACCCAACATATGCCAAGTACTGAAAGCGGCGTTTGGTCATATTTGTCCCAAACTCCCCTGCAGTTTTCAAAATATCTCAAACATCCCAATTTGGAGGCCTGAGCCATATTTTGGAGCCAAATTCTTGCTCTCTGCACGTATTCGCCGTTTGATATTACGACTTTTTATACCCAACATATGCAAAGTACTGAAAGCGGCGATTGGTCATATTTGTCCCAAACTCCCCTGAAGTTTTCAAAATATCCCAAACATCCCAGTTTCAAGGCCTGAGCCATATTTTGGAGCCAAGTTCTGGCTCTATGCACGTATTCGCAGTTTGAAATTACGACTTTTTATACCCAACATATACCATGTACTGAATGCGGCAATGAGTCACATTTTGCACAAACTCCCCTGCAGTTTTCAAAATATCCCAAACATCCCAATTTCAAGGCGTGAGCCATATTTTGGAGACAAATTCAGGCTCTCTGCACGTATTCGCAGTTTAAAATTAAGACTTTTTATACCCAACATATGCCAAGTACTGAAAGCGGCGTTTGGTCACATTTGTTTCAAACCTTCCTGCAGTTTTCAAAATATCCCCAACATCCCAATATCGAGGCCAGAGCTATATTTTGGAGCCACATTCTGGCTCTCTGCACGTATTCACAGTTTTATATTACGAATTTTTATACCCAACATATGCCAAGTACTGAAAGCGGCAGTGAGTCACATTTGTCCCAATCCCCCCAGCAATTTTCAAAATATCCCAAACATCCCAATTTCGAGGCCTGAGCCATATTTTGTAGCCAAATTCTGCCTCTCTGCACGTATTCGCAGTTTGAAAGTTCTACTTTTTATACCCTTCATATGCGAAGTACTGAAAGCGCCGTTTGGTCACATTTGTCCCAAACTCCCCTGCAGTTTTCAAAATATCCCAAACTTCTCCATTTCGAGGCCTGAGCCATATTTTGGAACCAAATTCTGGCTCTCTGCACGTATTCGTAGTTTGAAATTACGACTTTTTATACCCAACATATGTGAAGTACTGAAAGCGGCGTTTGGTCACATTTCTCCCAAACCTTCCTGCAGTTTTCAAAATATCCCAAACATCCCAATATCGAGGCCTGAGCCATATTTTGGAGCCAAATTCTGGCTCTCTGCACGTATTCGCAGTTTTATACTACGAATTTTTATACCCAACATATGCCAAGTACTGAAAGCGGCAGTGAGTCACATTTTGCACAAACCCCCCTGCAGTTTTCAAAATATCCCAAACTTCTCCATTTTGAGGCCTGAGGCATATTTTGGAGCCAAATTCTGGCTCTCTGCACGTATTCACAGTTTGAAATTATGACTTAATATACCCAGCATATGCCAAGTACTGAAAGCGGCAACGAGTCACATTTTGCACAATCTCCCCTGCAGTTTTCAAAATATCCCAAACATCCCAATTTCGACGCCTGAGCCATATTTTGGAGCCAAATTCAAGCTCTCTGCACGTATTCGCAGTTTGAAATTACGACATTTTATACCCAACATATGCCAAGTACTGAAAGCGGCAATGAGTCACATTTTGCACAAACTCCCCTGCAGTTTTCAAAATATCCCAAACATCCCAATTTCAAGGCCTGAGCCATATTTTGGAGCCAAATTCAGGCTCTCTGCACGTATTCGCAGTTTAAAATTAAAACTTTTTATACCCAACATATGCAAAGTACTGAAAGCGGCGTTTGGTCACATTTGTCCCAAACCACCCTGCAGTTTTCAAAATATCCCAAACATCCCAATTCCGAGGCCTGAGCCATATTTGGAGCCAAATTCTGGCTCTATGCATGTATTCGCAGTTTGATATTACGACTTTTTATACCCAACATATGCCAAGTCCTGAAAGCAGCAGTGAGTGACATTTTGGACAAACTCCCCTACAGTTTTCGAAATATCCCGAATATCCCAATTTCGAGGCCTGAGCCATATTTTGGAGCCAAATTCTGGCTCTCAGCATGAATTCGCAGTTTGAAATTACGACTTTTTTATACCCAACATATGCCAAGTACTGAAACCGGCGTTTGGTAACATTTGTCCCAATCCCCCCAGCAATTTTCAAAATATCCCAAACATCCCAATTTCGAGGCCTGAGCCCTATTCTTGAGCCAAATTCTGCCTCTCTGCACATATTCGCAGTTTGAAATTTCGACTTTTTATACCCAACTTATGCGAAGTACTGAAAGAGGCGTTTGGTCATATTTGTCCCAAACTCCCCTGCAGTTTTCAAAATATCTCAAACATCCCAATTTCGAGGCCTGACATATATTTTGGATCCAAATTCTGGATGTATGCATGTATTCGCAGTTTGAAATTACGAATTTCTATACCCAACATATGCCAAGTCCTGAAAGCGGCAATGAGTGACATTTTGCACAAAATCCCCCTGTAGTTTTCGAAATATCCCAAATATCCCAATTTCGTGGCCAGAGCCATATTTTGGAGCCAAATTCTGCCTATCTGCACGCATTCGCAGTTTGAAATTACGACTTTTTATACCCAGCATATGCGAAGTACTGAAAGCGGCATTTGGTCACTTTTGTCCCAAACCTCCCTGCTGGTTTAAAAATATCCCAAACATCCCAATTTCCAGGCTAGCGCCATATTTTAGAGCCAAATTCTGGCTCTCTGCACGTATTCGAAGTTTGAAATTGCGACTTTTTTATACCCAACATATGCCAAGTACTGAAAACAGCAATGAGTCACATTTTGCACAAATCCCCTGCAGTTTTCAAAATATTCCAAACATCCCAATTTCAAGGCCTGAGCCATATTATGGAGCCATATTAACGCTCTCTGCACGTATTCGCAGTTTGAAATTACGAATTTTTATACCCAACATATGCCAAGTACTGAAAGCGGCGTTTGGTAACATTTGTCCCAATCCCCCCAGCAATTTTCAAAATATCCCAAACATCCCAATTTCGAGGCCTGAGCCCTATTTTAGAGCCAAATTCTGCCTCTCTGCACGTATTCGCAGTTTGAAATTATGAATTTTATACCCAACATATGCGAAGTACTGAAAGCGGCGTTTGCTCACATATCTCCCAAACCTCCCTGCAGTTTTCAAAATATCCCAAACATCCCAATTTCGAGGCCTGAGCCATATTTTGGAGACAAATTCAGGCTCTCTGCACGTATTCGCAGTTAGAAATTATGATTTTTATACCCAACATATGACAAGTACTGAAAGAGGCGTTTGGTCATATTTGTCCCAAACTCCCCTGCAGTTTTCAAAATATCTCAAACATCCCAATTTCGATGACTGAGATATATTTTGGAGCCAAATTCTGGCTCTCTGCACATATTCGAAGTTTGAAATTGCGACTTTTTTATACCCAACATATGCCAAGTACTGAAAGCGGCGTTTGGTCATATTTGTCCCAAACTCCCCTGCAGTTTTCAAAATATCCCAAATATCCCCATTTCGAGGCCTGAGCGATAATATGGAGCCCAATTCTTGCTCTCTGCACGTATTCGCTGTTTGAAATTGCGACTTTTTATTCCCAACATATGCCAAGTACTGAAAGCGGTGTTTAATCACATTTGTCCCAAACCTCCCTGCAGTTTTCAAAATATCCCAAGCATCCCAATTGCGAGGCCTGAGCCATATTTTGGAGCCAAATTATGCCTCTCTGCACGTATTCGCAGTTTGAAATTACGTCTTTTTATACCCAACATATGCGAAGTACTGAAAGCGGCTTTTGGTCATATTTGTTCCAAACTCCCCTGCAGTTTTCAAAATATCCCAAACATCCCAATTTCGAGGCCTGAACCATATTTTGGAGCCAAGTTCTGGCTCTCTGCACGTATTCGCAGTTTGAAATTACGACTTTCTATACCCAGCATATGCGAAGTACTGAAAGCGGCGTTTGGTCACTTTTGTCCCAAACCTCCCAGCAGGTTTAAAAATATCCCAAACATCCCAATTTCGAGGCTAGAGCCATATTTTAGAGCTAAATTCTTTCTCTCTGCACGTATTCGCAGTTTGAAATTGCGACTTTTTTATACCCAACATATGCCAAGTACTGAAAACGGCAATGAGTCACATTTTGCACAAATCCCCTGCAGTTTTCAAAATATCCCAAACATCTCAATTTCAAGGCCTGAGCTATATTATGGAGCCATATTCAGGCTCTCTGCACGTATTCGCCGTTTGAAATTACGAATTTTTATACCCAACATAAGCCAAGTTCTGAAAGCGGCGTTTGGTCACATTTGTCTCAAACCTCCCTGCAGTTTTCAAACTATCCCAAACATCCCAATTTCGTGGCCTGAGCCATATTTTGAAGCCAAATTCTGGCTCTATGCACGTATTCGCAGATTGATATTACGCCTTTTTATACCCAACATATGCCAAGTCCTGAAAGTGGCAGTGAGTGACATTTTGGACAAACTCCCCTACAGTTTTCGAAATATCCCGAATATCCCAGTTTCGAGGCCTGAGCCATATTTTGGAGCCAAATTCTGGCTCTCAGCATGAATTCGCAGTTTGAAATTACGACTTTTTTATACCCAACATATGCCAAGTACTGAAACCGGCGTTTGGTAACATTTGTCCCAATCCCCCCAGCAATTTTCCAAATATCCCAAACATACCAATTTCGACGCCTGAGCCCTATTTTGGAGCCAAATTCTGCCTCTCTGCACATATTCGCAGTTTGAAATTTCGACTTTTTATACCCAACATATGCGAAGTACTGAAAGCGGCGTTTGGTCATATTTGTCCCAAACTTCCCTGCAGTTTTCAAAATATTCCAAACATCCCAATTTCGAGGCCTGAGCCATATTTTCGAGCCATATTCAGGCTCTCTGCACGTATTCGCTGTTTGAAATTACGACTTTTTATACCCAACATATGCCAAGTACTGAAAGCGGCGTTTGGTCATATTTGTCCCAAACTCCCCTGCAGTTTTCAAAATATTCCAAACATCCCAATTTCGAGGTCTGAGCCATATTTTGGATCCAAATTCTGGATGTATGCACGTATTCGCAGTTTGAAATTATGACTTTTTATACCTAACATATGCCAAGTCCTGAAAGCGGCAGTGAGTGACATTTTGCACAAACTCCCCTGAAGTTTTCGAAATATCCCAAATATCCCAATTTCGAGGCCTGAGCCATATTTTGGAGCCAAATTCTTGCTCTCTGCACGTATTCGCAGTTTGAAATTACGACTTTTTATACCCAACATATGCCAAGTTCTGAAAGCGGCGTTTGGTCATATTTGTCCCAAACTCCCCTGCAGTTTTCAAAATATCCCAAACATCCCAATTTCGAGGCCTGAACTATATTTTGGAGCCAAGTTCTGGCTCTATACACGTATTCGCAGTTTGAAATTACGACTTTCTATACCCAACATATGCCAAGTCCTGAAAGCGGCAATGAGTGACTTTTGCACAAAATCCCCTGTAGTTTTCGAAATATCCCAAATATCCCAATTTCGTGGCCTGAGCCATATTTTGGAGCCAAATTCTGCCTATTTGCACGCATTCGCAGTTTGAAATTACGACTTTTTATACCCAGCATATGCGAAGTACTGAAAGCGGCGTTTGGTCACTTTCGTCCCAAACCTCCCTGCTGGTTTAAAAATATCCCAAACATCCCAATTTCGAGGCTAGCGCCATATTTTAGAGCCAAATTCTGGCTCTATGCACGTATTCGCGGTTTGAAATTGCGACTTTTTTATACCCAACATATGCCAAGTACTGAAAACAGAAATGAGTCACATTTTGCACAAATCCCCTGCAGTTTTCAAAATATCCCAAACATCCCAATTTCAAGGCCTGAGCCATATTATGGAGCCATATTAACGCTCTCTGCACGTATTCGCAGTTTGAAATTATGAATTTTTATACCCAACATATGCCAAGTACTGAAAGCGGCGTTTGGTAACATTTGTCCCAATCCCCCAGCAATTTTCAAAATATCTCAAACATCCCAATTTCGAGACCTGAGCCCAATTTTGGAGCCAAATTCTGCCTCTCTGCACGTATTCGCAGTTTGAAATTACGAATTTTATACCCAACATATGCGAAGTACTGAAAGCGGCGTTTGGTCACATTTCTCCCAAACCTCCCTGCAGTTTTCAAAATATCCCAAACATCCCAATTTCGAGGCCTGAGCCATATTTTGGAGACAAATTCAGGCTCTCTGCACGTATTCGCAGTTAGAAATTATGACTTTTTTATACCCAACATATGCCAAGTACTGAAAGCGGCGGTGTGTCACATTTTGCACAAACTCCCCTGCAGTTTTCAAAATATCCCAAATATCCCAATTTCGAGGCCTGAGCCATATTTTGGAGCCAAATTCTGGATCTCTGCACGTATTCGCAGTTTGAAATTGCTACTTTTTTATACCCAACATATGCGAAGTACTGAAAATCCGTTTGGTCACATCTGTCCCAAACCTCCCTGCAGTTTTCAATATATCCCAAACATCCATATTTCGAGGCCTGAGCCATATTTTGGAGACAAATTCAGGCTCTCTGCACGAATTCGGAGTTAGAAATTACGACTTTTTATACCCAACATATGCCAAGTACTGAAAGCGGCATTTGGTCACATTTGTCCCAGTGCCCCCTGCAGTTTTCAAAATATCCCAAACATCCCCATATCGAGGCCTGAGCCATATTTTGGAGCCAAATTCTGGCTCTATGCACGTATTCGCAGTTTGAAATTACGACTTATTATACCCAACATATGCCAAGTACTGAAAGCGGCAATGAGTCACATTTTTCACAAACTCCCCTGCAATTTTCAAAATATCCCAAACATCATAATTTCGAGGCCTGAGCCATATTTTGGAGTAAAATACTGGCTCTCTGCACGTATTCGCAGTTTGAAATTACGACTTTTTTTACCCAACATATTCCAAGTACTGAAAGCGGCAATGAGTCATATTTTGCACAAACTCCCCTGCAGTTTTCGAAATATCCCCAATATCCCAATTTCGAGGCCTGAGCCATATTTTGGAGCCAAATTCTGGCTCTCTGAACGTATTCGCAGTTTGAAATTACGAGTTTTTTATACCCAACAGATGCCAAGTACTGAACGTTGCGTTTTGTCACATTTGTCCCAAACCTCCTTGCAGTTTTCAAAATATCCCAAACATCCCAATTTCGAGGCAACAACCGTATGTTGGAGTCAAATTCAGGCTCTCTGCAAGTATTTGCAGTTTGAAATTATGAATTTTTATACCCAACATATGCCAAGTACTAAAAGCGGCGTTTGGTCATATTTGTCCCAAACTCCCCTGCAGTTTTAAAAATATCCCAAACTTCCCAATTTCGAGTCCTGAGTCCTATTTTCGAGCCAAATTCTGGCTCTCTGCACGTATTCGCAGTTTCAAATTACGACCTTTTATTCCCAACATATGCCAAGTACTGAAAGCGGCGGTGTGTCACATTTTGCACAAACTCCCCTGCAGTTTTCAAAATATCCCAAATATCCCAATTTCGAGGCCTGAGCCATATTTTGGAGTCAAATTCTGGATCTCTGCACGTATTCGCAGTTTGAAATTGCGACTTTTTTATACCGAACATATGCGAAGTACTGAAAATCCGTGTGGTCACATTTGTCCCAAACCTCCCTGCAGTTTACAAAATATCCCAAATATCCATATTTCGAGGCCTGAGCTATATTTTGGAGCCAAATTCTGGCTCTCTGCACGTATTCACAGTTTGAAATTACGACTTATTTATACCCAAAATATGCGAAGTACTGAAAGTGGCGGTAAGGTCACATTTGTCCCAATCCGTCCTGCAGTTTTCAAAATATCCCAAACATTCCAATATCGAGGCCTGAGCCATATTTTGGAGCCAAATTCTGGCTCTCTGCACCTATTCGCAGTTTTATATTACGAATTTTTATACCCAACATATGCCAAGTAATGGACGCGGCAGTGAGTCACATTTTGCACAAACTCCCCTGCAGTTTTCAAAATATCCCAAACATCCCAATTTTGAGGCCTGAGCCAAATTTTAGAGCCAAATTCTGGCTCTCTGCACGTATTCACAGTTTGAAATTACGACTTTTTTATACCCAACATATGCGAGTTACTGAAAGTGGCGTATGGTCACATTTGTCCCAATCCTTCCTGCAGTTTTCAAAATATCCCAAACATCCCAATATCGAGGCCTGAGCCATATTTTGGAGACAAATTCAGGCTCTCTGCACGTATTCGCAGTTAGAAATTATGATTTTTATACCCAACATATGACAAGTACTGAAAGAGGCGTTTGGTCATATTTGTCCCAAACTCCCCTGCAGTTTTCAAAATATCTCAAACATCCCAATTTCGATGACTGAGATATATTTTGGAGCCAAATTCTGGCTCTCTGCACATATTCGAAGTTTGAAATTGCGACTTTTTTATACCCAACATATGCCAAGTACTGAAAGCGGCGTTTGGTCATATTTGTCCCAAACTCCCCTGCAGTTTTCAAAATATCCCAAATATCCCCATTTCGAGGCCTGAGCGATAATATGGAGCCCAATTCTTGCTCTCTGCACGTATTCGCTGTTTGAAATTGCGACTTTTTATTCCCAACATATGCCAAGTACTGAAAGCGGTGTTTAATCACATTTGTCCCAAACCTCCCTGCAGTTTTCAAAATATCCCAAGCATCCCAATTGCGAGGCCTGAGCCATATTTTGGAGCCAAATTATGCCTCTCTGCACGTATTCGCAGTTTGAAATTACGTCTTTTTATACCCAATATATGCGAAGTACTGAAAGCGGCTTTTGGTCATATTTGTTCCAAACTCCCCTGCAGTTTTCAAAATATCCCAAACATCCCAATTTCGAGGCCTGAACCATATTTTGGAGCCAAGTTCTGGCTCTCTGCACGTATTCGCAGTTTGAAATTACGACTTTCTATACCCAGCATATGCGAAGTACTGAAAGCGGCGTTTGGTCACTTTTGTCCCAAACCTCCCAGCAGGTTTAAAAATATCCCAAACATCCCAATTTCGAGGCTAGAGCCATATTTTAGAGCTAAATTCTTTCTCTCTGCACGTATTCGCAGTTTGAAATTGCGACTTTTTTATACCCAACATATGCCAAGTACTGAAAACGGCAATGAGTCACATTTTGCACAAATCCCCTGCAGTTTTCAAAATATCCCAAACATCTCAATTTCAAGGCCTGAGCTATATTATGGAGCCATATTCAGGCTCTCTGCACGTATTCGCCGTTTGAAATTACGAATTTTTATACCCAACATAAGCCAAGTTCTGAAAGCGGCGTTTGGTCACATTTGTCTCAAACCTCCCTGCAGTTTTCAAACTATCCCAAACATCCCAATTTCGTGGCCTGAGCCATATTTTGAAGCCAAATTCAGGCTCTATGCACGTGTTCGCAGATTGATATTACGCCTTTTTATACCCAACATATGCCAAGTCCTGAAAGTGGCAGTGAGTGACATTTTGGACAAACTCCCCTACAGTTTTCGAAATATCCCGAATATCCCAATTTCGAGGCCTGAGCCATATTTTGGAGCCAAGTTCTGGCTCTCAGCATGAATTCGCAGTTTGAAATTACGACTTTTTTATACCCAACATATGCCAAGTACTGAAACCGGCGTTTGGTAACATTTGTCCCAATCCCCCCAGCAATTTTCCAAATATCCCAAACATACCAATTTCGACGCCTGAGCCCTATTTTGGAGCCAAATTCTGCCTCTCTGCACATATTCGCAGTTTGAAATTTCGACTTTTTATACCCAACATATGCGAAGTACTGAAAGCGGCGTTTGGTCATATTTGTCCCAAACTTCCCTGCAGTTTTCAAAATATTCCAAACATCCCAATTTCGAGGCCTGAGCCATATTTTCGAGCCATATTCAGGCTCTCTGCACGTATTCGCTGTTTGAAATTACGACTTTTTATACCCAACATATGCCAAGTACTGAAAGCGGCGTTTGGTCATATTTGTCCCAAACTCCCCTGCAGTTTTCAAAATATTCCAAACATCCCAATTTCGAGGTCTGAGCCATATTTTGGATCCAAATTCTGGATGTATGCACGTATTCGCAGTTTGAAATTATGACTTTTTATACCTAACATATGCCAAGTCCTGAAAGCGGCAGTGAGTGACATTTTGCACAAACTCCCCTGAAGTTTTCGAAATATCCCAAATATCCCAATTTCGAGGCCTGAGCCATATTTTGGAGCCAAATTCTTGCTCTCTGCACGTATTCGCAGTTTGAAATTACGACTTTTTATACCCAACATATGCCAAGTTCTGAAAGCGGCGTTTGGTCATATTTGTCCCAAACTCCCCTGCAGTTTTCAAAATATCCCAAACATCCCAATTTCGAGGCCTGAACTATATTTTGGAGCCAAGTTCTGGCTCTATACACGTATTCGCAGTTTGAAATTACGACTTTCTATACCCAACATATGCCAAGTCCTGAAAGCGGCAATGAGTGACTTTTGCACAAAATCCCCTGTAGTTTTCGAAATATCCCAAATATCCCAATTTCGTGGCCTGAGCCATATTTTGGAGCCAAATTCTGCCTATTTGCACGCATTCGCAGTTTGAAATTACGACTTTTTATACCCAGCATATGCGAAGTACTGAAAGCGGCGTTTGGTCACTTTCGTCCCAAACCTCCCTGCTGGTTTAAAAATATCCCAAACATCCCAATTTCGAGGCTAGCGCCATATTTTAGAGCCAAATTCTGGCTCTATGCACGTATTCGCAGTTTTAAATTGCGACTTTTTTATACCCAACATATGCCAAGTACTGAAAACAGAAATGAGTCACATTTTGCACAAATCCCCTGCAGTTTTCAAAATATCCCAAACATCCCAATTTCAAGGCCTGAGCCATATTATGGAGCCATATTAACGCTCTCTGCACGTATTCGCAGTTTGAAATTATGAATTTTTATACCCAACATATGCCAAGTACTGAAAGCGGCGTTTGGTAACATTTGTCCCAATCCCCCAGCAATTTTCAAAATATCTCAAACATCCCAATTTCGAGACCTGAGCCCAATTTTGGAGCCAAATTCTGCCTCTCTGCACGTATTCGCAGTTTGAAATTACGAATTTTATACCCAACATATGCGAAGTACTGAAAGCGGCGTTTGGTCACATTTCTCCCAAACCTCCCTGCAGTTTTCAAAATATCCCAAACATCCCAATTTCGAGGCCTGAGCCATATTTTGGAGACAAATTCAGGCTCTCTGCACGTATTCGCAGTTAGAAATTATGACTTTTTTATACCCAACATATGCCAAGTACTGAAAGCGGCGGTGTGTCACATTTTGCACAAACTCCCCTGCAGTTTTCAAAATATCCCAAATATCCCAATTTCGAGGCCTGAGCCATATTTTGGAGCCAAATTCTGGATCTCTGCACGTATTCGCAGTTTGAAATTGCTACTTTTTTATACCCAACATATGCGAAGTACTGAAAATCCGTTTGGTCACATCTGTCCCAAACCTCCCTGCAGTTTTCAATATATCCCAAACATCCATATTTCGAGGCCTGAGCCATATTTTGGAGACAAATTCAGGCTCTCTGCACGAATTCGGAGTTAGAAATTACGACTTTTTATACCCAACATATGCCAAGTACTGAAAGCGGCAGTGAGTCACATTTTGCACAAACCCCCCTGCAGTTTTCAAAATATCTCAGAGTTCCCAATTTCGAGGCCTGAGCCATATTTTGGAGCCAAATTCTGGCTCTCTGCACATATTCGAAGTTTGAAATTGCTACTTTTTTATACCCAACATATGCCAAAAACTGAAATCGGCAGTGAGTGGCATTTTGCACAAACTCCCCTGCAGTTTTCGAAATATCCCAAATATCCCAATTTCGAGGCCTGAGCGATATTATGGAGCCCAATTCTTGCTCTCTGCGCGTATTCGCTGTTTGAAATTGCGACTTTTTTATACCCAACATATGCCAAGTACTGAAAGGGCGTTTAATCACATTTGTCCCAAACCTCCCTGCAGTTTTCAAAATATCCCAAACATCCCAACTTCGAGGCCTGAGCCATATTTTGGAGCCAAATTCTGGCTCTCTGCACGTATTCGCAGTTTGAAATTGCGACTTTCTTATAACCAACATATGCCAAGTACTGAAAGCGGCATTTGGTCACATTTGTCCCAGTGCCCCCTGCAGTTTTCAAAATATCCCAAACATCCCCATATCGAGGCCTGAGCCATATTTTGGAGCCAAATTCTGGCTCTATGCACGTATTCGCAGTTTGAAATTACGACTTATTATACCCAACATATGCCAAGTACTGAAAGCGGCAATGAGTCACATTTTTCACAAACTCCCCTGCAATTTTCAAAATATCCCAAACATCATAATTTCGAGGCCTGAGCCATATTTTGGAGTAAAATACTGGCTCTCTGCACGTATTCGCAGTTTGAAATTACGACTTTTTTTACCCAACATATTCCAAGTACTGAAAGCGGCAATGAGTCATATTTTGCACAAACTCCCCTGCAGTTTTCGAAATATCCCCAATATCCCAATTTCGAGGCCTGAGCCATATTTTGGAGCCAAATTCTGGCTCTCTGAACGTATTCGCAGTTTGAAATTACGAGTTTTTTATACCCAACAGATGCCAAGTACTGAACGTTGCGTTTTGTCACATTTGTCCCAAACCTCCTTGCAGTTTTCAAAATATCCCAAACATCCCAATTTCGAGGCAACAACCGTATGTTGGAGTCAAATTCAGGCTCTCTGCAAGTATTTGCAGTTTGAAATTATGAATTTTTATACCCAACATATGCCAAGTACTAAAAGCGGCGTTTGGTCATATTTGTCCCAAACTCCCCTGCAGTTTTAAAAATATCCCAAACTTCCCAATTTCGAGTCCTGAGTCCTATTTTCGAGCCAAATTCTGGCTCTCTGCACGTATTCGCAGTTTCAAATTACGACCTTTTATTCCCAACATATGCCAAGTACTGAAAGCGGCGGTGTGTCACATTTTGCACAAACTCCCCTGCAGTTTTCAAAATATCCCAAATATCCCAATTTCGAGGCCTGAGCCATATTTTGGAGTCAAATTCTGGATCTCTGCACGTATTCGCAGTTTGAAATTGCGACTTTTTTATACCGAACATATGCGAAGTACTGAAAATCCGTGTGGTCACATTTGTCCCAAACCTCCCTGCAGTTTACAAAATATCCCAAATATCCATATTTCGAGGCCTGAGCTATATTTTGGAGCCAAATTCTGGCTCTCTGCACGTATTCACAGTTTGAAATTACGACTTATTTATACCCAAAATATGCGAAGTACTGAAAGTGGCGGTAAGGTCACATTTGTCCCAATCCGTCCTGCAGTTTTCAAAATATCCCAAACATTCCAATATCGAGGCCTGAGCCATATTTTGGAGCCAAATTCTGGCTCTCTGCACCTATTCGCAGTTTTATATTACGAATTTTTATACCCAACATATGCCAAGTAATGGACGCGGCAGTGAGTCACATTTTGCACAAACTCCCCTGCAGTTTTCAAAATATCCCAAACATCCCAATTTTGAGGCCTGAGCCAAATTTTAGAGCCAAATTCTGGCTCTCTGCACGTATTCACAGTTTGAAATTACGACTTTTTTATACCCAACATATGCGAGTTACTGAAAGTGGCGTATGGTCACATTTGTCCCAATCCTTCCTGCAGTTTTCAAAATATCCCAAACATCCCAATATCGAGGCCTGAGCCATATTTTGGAGACAAATTCAGGCTCTCTGCACGTATTCGCAGTTAGAAATTATGATTTTTATACCCAACATATGACAAGTACTGAAAGAGGCGTTTGGTCATATTTGTCCCAAACTCCCCTGCAGTTTTCAAAATATCTCAAACATCCCAATTTCGATGACTGAGATATATTTTGGAGCCAAATTCTGGCTCTCTGCACATATTCGAAGTTTGAAATTGCGACTTTTTTATACCCAACATATGCCAAGTACTGAAAGCGGCGTTTGGTCATATTTGTCCCAAACTCCCCTGCAGTTTTCAAAATATCCCAAATATCCCCATTTCGAGGCCTGAGCGATAATATGGAGCCCAATTCTTGCTCTCTGCACGTATTCGCTGTTTGAAATTGCGACTTTTTATTCCCAACATATGCCAAGTACTGAAAGCGGTGTTTAATCACATTTGTCCCAAACCTCCCTGCAGTTTTCAAAATATCCCAAGCATCCCAATTGCGAGGCCTGAGCCATATTTTGGAGCCAAATTATGCCTCTCTGCACGTATTCGCAGTTTGAAATTACGTCTTTTTATACCCAACATATGCGAAGTACTGAAAGCGGCTTTTGGTCATATTTGTTCCAAACTCCCCTGCAGTTTTCAAAATATCCCAAACATCCCAATTTCGAGGCCTGAACCATATTTTGGAGCCAAGTTCTGGCTCTCTGCACGTATTCGCAGTTTGAAATTACGACTTTCTATACCCAGCATATGCGAAGTACTGAAAGCGGCGTTTGGTCACTTTTGTCCCAAACCTCCCAGCAGGTTTAAAAATATCCCAAACATCCCAATTTCGAGGCTAGAGCCATATTTTAGAGCTAAATTCTTTCTCTCTGCACGTATTCGCAGTTTGAAATTGCGACTTTTTTATACCCAACATATGCCAAGTACTGAAAACGGCAATGAGTCACATTTTGCACAAATCCCCTGCAGTTTTCAAAATATCCCAAACATCTCAATTTCAAGGCCTGAGCTATATTATGGAGCCATATTCAGGCTCTCTGCACGTATTCGCCGTTTGAAATTACGAATTTTTATACCCAACATAAGCCAAGTTCTGAAAGCGGCGTTTGGTCACATTTGTCTCAAACCTCCCTGCAGTTTTCAAACTATCCCAAACATCCCAATTTCGTGGCCTGAGCCATATTTTGAAGCCAAATTCAGGCTCTATGCACGTGTTCGCAGATTGATATTACGCCTTTTTATACCCAACATATGCCAAGTCCTGAAAGTGGCAGTGAGTGACATTTTGGACAAACTCCCCTACAGTTTTCGAAATATCCCGAATATCCCAATTTCGAGGCCTGAGCCATATTTTGGAGCCAAATTCTGGCTCTCAGCATGAATTCGCAGTTTGAAATTACGACTTTTTTATACCCAACATATGCCAAGTACTGAAACCGGCGTTTGGTAACATTTGTCCCAATCCCCCCAGCAATTTTCCAAATATCCCAAACATACCAATTTCGACGCCTGAGCCCTATTTTGGAGCCAAATTCTGCCTCTCTGCACATATTCGCAGTTTGAAATTTCGACTTTTTATACCCAACATATGCGAAGTACTGAAAGCGGCGTTTGGTCATATTTGTCCCAAACTTCCCTGCAGTTTTCAAAATATTCCAAACATCCCAATTTCGAGGCCTGAGCCATATTTTCGAGCCATATTCAGGCTCTCTGCACGTATTCGCTGTTTGAAATTACGACTTTTTATACCCAACATATGCCAAGTACTGAAAGCGGCGTTTGGTCATATTTGTCCCAAACTCCCCTGCAGTTTTCAAAATATTCCAAACATCCCAATTTCGAGGTCTGAGCCATATTTTGGATCCAAATTCTGGATGTATGCACGTATTCGCAGTTTGAAATTATGACTTTTTATACCTAACATATGCCAAGTCCTGAAAGCGGCAGTGAGTGACATTTTGCACAAACTCCCCTGAAGTTTTCGAAATATCCCAAATATCCCAATTTCGAGGCCTGAGCCATATTTTGGAGCCAAATTCTTGCTCTCTGCACGTATTCGCAGTTTGAAATTACGACTTTTTATACCCAACATATGCCAAGTTCTGAAAGCGGCGTTTGGTCATATTTGTCCCAAACTCCCCTGCAGTTTTCAAAATATCCCAAACATCCCAATTTCGAGGCCTGAACTATATTTTGGAGCCAAGTTCTGGCTCTATACACGTATTCGCAGTTTGAAATTACGACTTTCTATACCCAACATATGCCAAGTCCTGAAAGCGGCAATGAGTGACTTTTGCACAAAATCCCCTGTAGTTTTCGAAATATCCCAAATATCCCAATTTCGTGGCCTGAGCCATATTTTGGAGCCAAATTCTGCCTATTTGCACGCATTCGCAGTTTGAAATTACGACTTTTTATACCCAGCATATGCGAAGTACTGAAAGCGGCGTTTGGTCACTTTCGTCCCAAACCTCCCTGCTGGTTTAAAAATATCCCAAACATCCCAATTTCGAGGCTAGCGCCATATTTTAGAGCCAAATTCTGGCTCTATGCACGTATTCGCAGTTTGAAATTGCGACTTTTTTATACCCAACATATGCCAAGTACTGAAAACAGCAATGAGTCACATTTTGCACAAATCCCCTGCAGTTTTCAAAATATCCCAAACATCCCAATTTCAAGGCCTGAGCCATATTATGGAGCCATATTAACGCTCTCTGCACGTATTCGCAGTTTGAAATTATGAATTTTTATACCCAACATATGCCAAGTACTGAAAGCGGCGTTTGGTAACATTTGTCCCAATCCCCCAGCAATTTTCAAAATATCTCAAACATCCCAATTTCGAGACCTGAGCCCAATTTTGGAGCCAAATTCTGCCTCTCTGCACGTATTCGCAGTTTGAAATTACGAATTTTATACCCAACATATGCGAAGTACTGAAAGCGGCGTTTGGTCACATTTCTCCCAAACCTCCCTGCAGTTTTCAAAATATCCCAAACATCCCAATTTCGAGGCCTGAGCCATATTTTGGAGACAAATTCAGGCTCTCTGCACGTATTCGCAGTTAGAAATTATGACTTTTTTATACCCAACATATGCCAAGTACTGAAAGCGGCGGTGTGTCACATTTTGCACAAACTCCCCTGCTGTTTTCAAAATATCCCAAATATCCCAATTTCGAGGCCTGAGCCATATTTTGGAGCCAAATTCTGGATCTCTGCACGTATTCGCAGTTTGAAATTGCGACTTTTTTATACCCAACATATGCGAAGTACTGAAAATCCGTTTGGTCACATCTGTCCCAAACCTCCCTGCAGTTTTCAATATATCCCAAACATCCATATTTCGAGGCCTGAGCCATATTTTGGAGACAAATTCAGGCTCTCTGCACGT
Organism: Procambarus clarkii; assembly: GCF_040958095.1. Lineage (NCBI taxonomy): Eukaryota > Metazoa > Arthropoda > Malacostraca > Decapoda > Cambaridae > Procambarus > Procambarus clarkii. The sequence goes on from NC_091207.1 coordinate 32,767,557, forward strand.
ATTCGGAGTTAGAAATTACGACTTTTTATACCCAACATATGCCAAGTACTGAAAGCGGCAGTGAGTCACATTTTGCACAAACCCCCCTGCAGTTTTCAAAATATCTCAGAGTTCCCAATTTCGAGGCCTGAGCCATATTTTGGAGCCAAATTCTGGCTCTCTGCACGTATTCGAAGTTTGAAATTGCTACTTTTTTATACCCAACATATGCCAAAAACTGAAATCGGCAGTGAGTGGCATTTTGCACAAACTCCCCTGCAGTTTTCGAAATATCCCAAATATCCCAATTTCGAGGCCTGAGCGATATTATGGAGCCCAATTCTTGCTCTCTGCGCGTTTTCGCTGTTTGAAATTGCGACTTTTTTATACCCAACATATGCCAAGTACTGAAAGGGCGTTTAATCACATTTGTCCCAAACCTCCCTGCAGTTTTCAAAATATCCCAAACATCCCAACTTCGAGGCCTGAGCCATATTTTGGAGCCAAATTCTGGCTCTCTGCACGTATTCGCAGTTTTATATTACGAATTTTTATACCCAACATATGCCAAGCACTGAAAGCGGCAGTGAGTTACATTTTGCACAAACCCCCCTGCAGTTTTCAAAATATCCCAAACGTCTCAATTTCGAGGCCTGAGCCATATTTTGGAGCCAAATTCTGGCTCTCTGCATGTATTCGCAGTTTGAAATTGCGACTTTCTTATTACCAACATATGCCAAGTACTGAAAGCGGCATTTGGTCACATTTGTCCCAGTCCCCCTGCAGTTTTCAAAATATCCCAAACATCCCCATATCGAGGCCTGAGCCATATTTTGGAGCCAAATTCTGGCTCTATGCATGTATTCGCAGTTTGAAATTACGACTTATTATACCCAAAATATTCCAAGTACTGAAAGCGGCAATGAGTCATATTTTGCACAAACTCCCCTGCAGTTTTCGAAATATCCCCAATATCCCAATTTCGAGGCCTGAGCCATATTTTGGAGCCAAATTCTGGCTCTCTGAACGTATTCGCAGTTTGAAATTACGAGTTTTTTATACCCAACAGATGCCAAGTACTGAACGCGGCGTTTTGTCACATTTGTCCCAAACCTCCCTGCAGTTTTCAAAATATCCCAAACATCCCAATTTCGAGGCAACAACCATATGTTGGAGCCAAATTCAGGCTCTCTGCAAGTATTTGCAGTTTGAAATTATGAAATTTTATACCCAACATATGCCAAGTACTAAAAGCGGCGTTTGGTCATATTTGTCCCAAACTCCCTTGCAGTTTTAAAAATATCCCAAACTTCCCAATTTCGAGGCCTGAGTCCTATTTTGGAGCCAAGTTCTGGCTCTCTGCACGTATTCGCAGTTTCAAATTACGACCTTTTATACCCAACATATGCCAAGTACTGAAAGCGGCGGTGTGTCACATTTTGCACAAACTCCCCTGCAGTTTTCAAAATATGCCAAATATCTGAATTTCGACGTCTGAGCCATATTTTGGAGCCAAATTCTGGATCTCTGCACGTATTCGCAGTTTGAAATTGCGACTTTTTTATACCCAACATATGCGAAGTACTGAAAATCCGTTTGGTCACATTTGTCCCAAACCTCCTTGCAGTTTTCAAAATATCCCAAATATCCATATTTCGAGGCCTGAGCTATATTTTGGAGCCAAATTCTGGCTCTCTGCACGTATTCACAGTTTGAAATTACGACTTATTTATACCCAAAATATGCGAAGTACTGAAAGTGGCGGTAAGGTCACATTTGTCCCAATCCGTCCTGCAGTTTTCAAAATATCCCAAACATTCCAATATCGAGGCCTGAGCCATATTTTGGAGCCAAATTCTGGCTCTCTGCACCTATTCGCAGTTTTATATTACGAATTTTTATACCCAACATATGCCAAGTAATGGACGCGGCAGTGAGTCACATTTTGCACAAACTCCCCTGCAGTTTTCAAAATATCCCAAACATCCCAATTTTGAGGCCTGAGCCAAATTTTAGAGCCAAATTCTGGCTCTCTGCACGTATTCACAGTTTGAAATTACGACTTTTTTATACCCAACATATGCGAGTTACTGAAAGTGGCGTATGGTCACATTTGTCCCAATCCTTCCTGCAGTTTTCAAAATATCCCAAACATCCCAATATCGAGGCCTGAGCCATATTTTGGAGCCAAATTCTGGCTCTCTGCTCCTATTCGCAGTTTTATATTACGACTTTTTATACCCAACATATGCCAAGTACTGAAAGCGGCAGTGAGTCACATTTTGCACAAACCCCCCTGCAGTTTTCAAAATATCTCAGACTTTCCAATTTCGAGGCCTGAGCCATATTTTGGAGCCAAATTCTGGCCCTCTGCACGTATTCGAAGTTTGAAATTGCTACTTTTTTATACCCAACATATGCCAAAAACTGAAATCGGCAGTGAGTGACATTTTGCACAAACTCCCCTGCAGTTTTCGAAATATCCCAAATATCCCAATTACGAGGCCTGAGCGATATTATGGAGCCCAATTCTTGCTCTCTGCACGTATTCGCTGTTTGAAATTGCGACTTTTTTATACCCAACATATGCCAAGTACTGAAAGGGCGTTTAATCACATTTGTCCCAAACCTCCCTGCAGTTTTCAAAATATCCCAAACATCCCAACTTCGAGGCCTGAGCCATATTTTGGAGCCAAATTCTGGCTCTATGCACGTATTTGCAGTTTGAAATTACGAATTTTTATACCCAACATATGCCAAATCCTGAAAGCGGCAGTGAGTGACATTTTGCACAAACTCCCCTGCAGTTTTTGAAATATCCCAATATCGAGGCCTGAGCCATATCTTGGAGCCAAATTCTGGCTCTCTGCACGTATTCACAGTTTTATATTACGAATTTTTATACCAACATATGCCAAGCACTGAAAGCGGCAGTGAGTTACATTTTGCACAAACCCCCCTGCAGTTTTCAAAATAGCCCAAACTTCTCAATTTCGAGGCCTGAGCCATATTTTGGAGCCAAATTCTGTCTCTCTGCACGTATTCGCAGTTTGAAATTACGAATTTTTATGCCCAACATATGCCAAGTCCTGAAAGCTGCAGTGAGCCTTATTTTGCACAAACCCCCCAGCAGTTTTCAAAATATCCCAAACTTCCCAATTTCGAGGCCTGAGCCATATTTTGGAGCCAAATTCTGACTCTCTGTACGTTTTCACTGTTTGAAATTACGACTTTTTTATACCCAACATATGCGAGTTACTGAAAGTGGCGTATGATCACATTTGTCCCAATCCTTCCTGCAGTTTTCAAAATATCCCAAACATCCCAATATCGAGGACTGAGCCATATTTTGGAACCAAATTCTGGCTATCTGCACGTATTCGCAGTTTGAAATTACGACTTTTTTATACCCAACATATGCGAAGTACTGAAAGCGGCGTTTGGTCACATTTGGTCACATTCACATTTTGCACAAATGCCCCTGCAGTTTTCAAAATATCCCAACATCCCAATATCGATGCCTGAGCCATATTTTGGAGCCAAATTCTGGCTCTCTGCACGTATTCGCAGTTTTATATTACGAATTTTTATACCCAACATATGCCAAGTACTGAAAGCGGCAGTGAGTCACATTTTGCACAAACCCCCCTGCAGTTTTCAAAATATCCAAAACTTCTCAGTTTCGAGGCCTGAGCCATATTTTGGAGCCAAATTCTGGCTCTCTGCACGTATTCGCAGTTTGAAATTGCGACTTTCTTATAACCAACATATGCCAAGTACTGAAAGCGGCATTTGGTCACATTTGTCCCAGTGCCCCCTGCAGTTTTCAAAATATCCCAAACATCCCCATATCGAGGCCTGAGCCATATTTTGGAGCCAAATTCTGGCTATATGCACGTATTCGCAGTTTGAAATTACGACTTATTATACCCAACATATGCCAAGTACTGAAAGCGGCAATGAGTCACATTTTTCACAAACTCCCCTGCAATTTTCAAAATATCCCAAACATCATAATTTCGAGGCCTGAGCCATATTTTGGAGTAAAATACTGGCTCTCTGCACGTATTCGCAGTTTGAAATTACGACTTTTTTTACCCAACATATTCCAAGTACTGAAAGCGGCAATGAGTCATATTTTGCACAAACTCCCCTGCAGTTTTCGAAATATCCCCAATATCCCAATTTCGAGGCCTGAGCCATATTTTGGAGCCAAATTCTGGCTCTCTGAACGTATTCGCAGTTTGAAATTACGAGTTTTTTATACCCAACAGATGCCAAGTACTGAACGTTGCGTTTTGTCACATTTGTCCCAAACCTCCTTGCAGTTTTCAAAATATCCCAAACATCCCAATTTCGAGGCAACAACCATATGTTGGAGTCAAATTCAGGCTCTCTGCAAGTATTTGCAGTTTGAAATTATGAATTTTTATACCCAACATATGCCAAGTACTAAAAGCGGCGCTTGGTCATATTTGTCCCAAACTCCCCTGCAGTTTTAAAAATATCCCAAACTTCCCAATTTCGAGTCCTGAGTCCTATTTTCGAGCCAAATTCTGGCTCTCTGCACGTATTCGCAGTTTCAAATTACGACCTTTTATTCCCAACATATGCCAAGTACTGAAAGCGGCGGTGTGTCACATTTTGCACAAACTCCCCTGCAGTTTTCAAAATATCCCAAATATCCCAATTTCGAGGCCTGAGCCATATTTTGGAGTCAAATTCTGGATCTCTGCACGTATTCGCAGTTTGAAATTGCGACTTTTTTATACCGAACATATGCGAAGTACTGAAAATCCGTGTGGTCACATTTGTCCCAAACCTCCCTGTAGTTTTCAAAATATCCCAAATATCCATATTTCGAGGCCTGAGCTATATTTTGGAGCCAAATTCTGGCTCTCTGCACGTATTCACAGTTTGAAATTACGACTTATTTATACCCAAAATATGCGAAGTACTGAAAGTGGCGGTAAGGTCACATTTGTCCCAATCCTTCCTGCAGTTTTCAAAATATCCCAAACATTCCAATATCGAGACCTGAGCCATATTTTGGAGCCAAATTCTGGCTCTCTGCACGTATTCGCAGTTTTATATTACGAATTTTTATACCCAACATATGCCAAGTAATGGACGCGGCAGTGAGTCACATTTTGCACAAACTCCCCTGCAGTTTTCAAAATATCCCAAACATCCCAATTTCGAGGCCTGAGCCATATTTTAGAGCCAAATTCTAGCTCTCTGCACGTATTCACAGTTTGAAATTACGATTTTTTATACCCAACATATGCGAGTTACTGAAAGTGGCGTATGGTCACATTTGTCCCAATCCTTCCAGCAGTTTTCAAAATATCCCAAACATCCCAATATCGAGGCCTGAGCCATATTTTGGAGCCAAATTCTGGCTCTCTGCACCTATTCGCAGTTTTATATTACGACTTTTTATACCCAACATATGCCAAGTACTGAAAGCGGCAGTGAGTCACATTTTGCACAAACCCCACTGCAGTTTTCAAAATATCTCAGACTTCCCAATTTCGAGGCGGGAGCCATATTTTGGAGCCAAATTCTGGCTCTATGCACGTATTTGCAGTTTGAAATTACGAATTTTTATACCCAACATATGCCAAATCCTGAAAGAGGCAGTGAGTGACATTATGAACAAACTCCCCTGCAGTTTTCGAAATATCCCAAATATCCCAATATCGAGGCCTGAGCTATATCTTGGAGCCAAATTCTGGCTCTCTGCACGTATTCGCAGTTTCATATTACGAATTTTTATACCCAACATATGCCAAGCACTGAAAGCGGCACTGAGTTACATTTTGCACAAACCCCCCTGCAGTTTTCAAAATATCCCAAACTTCTCAATTTCGAGGCCTGAGCAATATTTTGGAGCCAAATTCTAGCTCTCTGCACGTATTCGCAGTTTGAAATTACGAATTTTTATACCCAACATATGCCAAGTCCTGAAAGCTGCAGTGAGTCACATTTTGAACAAACCCCCCAGCAGTTTTCAAAATATCCCAAACTTCCCAATTTCGAGGCCTGAGCCATATTTTGGAGCCAAATTCTGGCTCTCTGCACGTATTCTCAGTTTTATATTACGAATTTTTATACCCAACATATGCTAAGTACTGGACGCGGCAGTGAGTCACATTTTGCACAAACTCCCCTGCAGTTTTCAAAATATCCCAAACATCCCAATTTCGAGGCCTGAGCCATATTTTGGAGCCAAATTCTGGCTCTCTGCACGTATTCACAGTTTGAAATTACGACTTTTTTATACCCAACATATGCGAGTTACTGAAAGTGGCGTATGGTCAAATTTGTCCCAATCCTTCCTGCAGTTTTCAAAATATCCCAAACATCCCAATATCGAGGCCTGAGCCATATTTTGGAGCCAAATTCTGGCTCTCTGCACCTATTCGCAGTTTTATATTACGACTTTTTATACCCAACATATGCCAAGTACTGAAAGCGGCAGTGAGTCACATTTTGCACAAACCCCCCTGCAGTTTTCAAAATATCTCAGACTTCCCAATTTCGAGGCCTGAGCCATATTTTGGAGCCAAATTCTGGCTCTCTGCATGTATTCTAAGTTTGAAATTGCTACTTTTTTATACCCAACATATGCCAAAAACTGAAATCGGCAGTGAGTGACATTTTGCACAAACTCCCCTGCAGTTTTCGAAATATCCCAAATATCCCAATTTCGAGGCCTGAGCGATATTATGGAGCCCAATTCTTGCTCTCTGCACGTATTCGCTGTTTGAAATTGCAACTTTTTTATACCCAACTTATGCCAAGTACTGAAAGGGCGTGTAATCACATTTGTCCCAAACCTCCCTGCAGTTTTCAAAATATCCCAAACATCCCAACTTCGAGGCCTGAGCCATATTTTGGAGCCAAATTCTGGCTCTATGCACGTATTTGCAGTTTGAAATTACGAATTTTTATACCCAACATATGCCAAATCCTGAAAGCGGCAGTGAGTGACATTTTGCACAAACTCCCCTGCAGTTTTCGAAATATCCCAAACATCCCCATATCGAGGCGTGAGCCATATTTTGGAGCCAAATTCTGGCTCTCTGCACGTATTCGCAGTTTGAAATTACGAGTTTTTTATACCCAACATATGCCAAGTACTGAACGCAGAGTTTTGTCACATTTGTCCCAAACCTCCCTGTTGTTTTCAAAATATCTCAAACATCCCAATTTCGAGACAAGAGCCATATGTTGGAGCCAAATTCAGGCTCTCTGCATGTATTTGCAGTTTGAAATTACGACTTTTTATACCCAACATATGCCAAGTACTGAAAGCGGCATTTGGTCATATTTGTCCCAAACTCCCCTGCAGTTTTCAAAAGATCCCAAACTTCCCAATTTCGAGGCCTGAGTCCTATTTTGGAGCCAAATTCAGGCTCTCTGCAGGTATTCCCAGTTTCAAATTACGACCTTTTATACCCAACATATGCCAAGTCCTGAAAGCGGCAGTGTGTAACATTTTGCACAAACTAACCTGCAGTTTTCAAAATATCCCAAATATCCCAGTTTCGAGGCCTGAGCTATATTTTGGAGCCAAATTCTGGCTCTCTGCACGTATTCGCAGTTTGATATTAAGACTTTTTATACACAACATATGCCAAGTACTGGATGCGGCAGTGAGTCACATTTTGCACAAACTCCCCTGCAGTTTTCAAAATATCCCAAACATCCCAATTTCGAGGCCTGAGCCATCTTTTGGAGCCAAATTCTGGCTCTCTGCACGTATTCATAGTTTGAAATTACGACTTTTTTATACCCAACATATGCGAAGTACCGAAAGTGGTGTGTGGTCACATTTGTCCCAATCCTTCCTGCAGTTTTCAAAATATCCCAAACATCCCAATATCGAGGCCTGGGCCATATTTTGGAGCCAAATTCTGGCTCTCTGCACGAATTCGCAGTTTGAAATTACGACTTTTTATACCCAACATATGCCAAGTACTGAAAGCGGCAGTGAGTCACATTTTGCACAAACTCCCCTGCAGTTTTCAAAATATCCCAAACATCCCAATTTCGAGGCCTGAGCCATATTTTAGAGCCAAATTCTAGCTCTCTGCACGCATTCACAGTTTGAAATTACCACTTTTTTATACCCAACATATGCGAGTTACTGAAAGTGGCGTATGGTCACATTTGTCCCAATCCTTCCAGCAGTTTTCAAAATATCCCAAACATCCCAATATCGAGGCCTGAGCCATATTTTGGAGCCAAATTCTGGCTCTCTGCACCTATTCGCAGTTTTATATTACGACTTTTTATACCCAACATATGCCAAGTACTGAAAGCGGCAGTGAGTCACATTTTGCACAAACCCCACTGCAGTTTTCAAAATATCTCAGACTTCCCAATTTCGAGGCCTGAGCCATATTTTGGAGCCAAATTCTGGCTCTATGCACGTATTTGCAGTTTGAAATTACGAATTTTTATACCCAACATATGCCAAATCCTGAAAGAGGCAGTGAGTGACATTATGAACAAACTCCCCTGCAGTTTTCGAAATATCCCAAATATCCCAATATCGAGGCCTGAGCCATATCTTGGAGCCAAATTCTGGCTCTCTGCACGTATTCGCAGTTTCATATTACGAATTTTTATACCCAACATATGCCAAGCACTGAAAGCGGCAGTGAGTTACATTTTGCACAAACCCCCCTGCAGTTTTCAAAATATCCCAAACTTCTCAATTTCGAGGCCTGAGCAATATTTTGGAGCCAAATTCTAGCTCTCTGCTCGTATTCGCAGTTTGAAATTACGAATTTTTATACCCAACATATGGTA